>NC_086451.1:150850034-150902534 GCF_028390025.1 Pseudophryne corroboree | reverse complement strand
TATCACCCTCTCTATAGCTTCGGCTTCCTAAATACTAATTTATTAACACTATAGTTTTTTACACTGGTATGCCACGCTGGGCTTTTTGGCTCATTCTGGTGTTTTGGGGTGCCACACCCTGCACCTAGATATAGCGCTAGGGACCCCAAATATACAGAGAGGCCTTGATGCGGCTTTGGGGCTTAACCACACATTTGCGCAAATATGTGTAACGAAGATCTCTGAATTCTATTATCATGTGGGATTTATATCTGGTTACTGTTATCATCCAGGGTGCTGGGCAATCCAATTCCTTTTTTTCTTGCTCAGAAATACCCCTTCCTTTCGAGCACCTGAATGATATCACTAAGCTAATTGAGCATTTACCAATCTATATGTCTGTTGTGAGAGGCAGAGAGGTCCTGCATTAGGAGGAGGTGCAGGCCCTGACATGCCACATGGAGCATTATGGGGTTACTCCAAGGTAGGTAGCTCTTAGCTTAGACATATTTTAGTAAGGAGCCATTATCATGTGGCTCCTTGCTGGTTAATATTAGACCCAGAATGGGGTAATTGAGGTGTGAGGTGTGGTGCCTCTGGACTGGCTGAGCTGGATGGCTTTAGTGTGGCATACCTTTACATTCTATTAACACTTTTCACTTATTAATTTTCTAACACTATTTCTCTATTTTAATTACATTTCATGTTTGTATCACCCTCTCTATAGCTTCGGCTTCCTAAATACTAATTTATTAACACTATAGTTTTTTACACTGGTATGCCACGCTGGGCTTTCTGGCTCATTCTGGTGTTTTGGGGTGCCACACCCTGCACCTAGATATAGCGCTAGGGACCCCAAATATACAGAGAGGCCTTGATGTGGCTTTGGGGCTTAACCACACATTTGCGCAAATATGTGTAACGAAGATCTCTGAATTCTATTATCATGTGGGATTTATATCTGGTTACTGTTATCATCCAGGGTGCTGGGGAATCCAATTCCTTTTTTCTTGCTCAGAAATACCCCTTCCTTTCGAGCACCTGAATGATATCACTAAGCTAATTGAGCATTTACCAATCTATATGTCTGTTGTGAGAGGCAGAGAGGTCCTGCATTAGGAGGAGGTGCAGGCCCTGACATGCCACATGGAGCATTATGGGGTTGCTCCAAGGTAGGTAGCTCTTAGCTTAGACATATTTTAGTAAGGAGCCATTATCATGTGGCTCCTTGTTGGTTAATATTAGACCCAGAATGGGGTAATTGAGGTGTGAGGTGTGGTGCCTCTGGACTGGCTGAGCTGGATGGCTTTAGTGTGGCATACCGTTACATTCTATTAACACTTTTCACTTATTAATTTTCTAACACTATTTCTCTATTTTAATTACATTTCATGCTTGTATCACCCTCTCTATAGCTTCGGCTTCCTAAATACTAATTTATTGTTAGGGTCTCCTGCCCTGTGCTGCCACGTCGTCATGGCAACCGGGAGACAAGTGCTAGCGGAGTGGCCTGAGCGCAGCTGATACTCCGGTTCGGGTCTTTTGCTGTGCAGTGGTTACAGGCTTTGTGCACGGCAGGGGATCCGGTGCTGGTTTTTGTGCTCACAGTCTGTGAGGTCTGAGTGGGGCGTGGACAGCACCTGCTATATAAACCCTCTTCTCAGGTTAAGCAGATGCTGCTGAATCTTTGTTGGTTAGTCAGTTCCTGAAAGTTACCCAGTACTGTGTAGCTTTGTATTTGTTTGTTGCTTACTGCAAATAGGCCTTGGGATTTGGTACTACACTCTGCCAATCCAGACCTAGCAGTAAGACTGGAGTCAGTCATTTAACTTGCTGGGGTTCTTTTGCTACTCTGTAAACTTAGCAAGTTTGCGGCTGTATTCTCAAACTTGCCTGCCAAAATCCTTTCTCACTGTGCAAGGTGTTCTGGTGTCAGTTTAGTGGCAGTAAGCTGAACCAGTGCACTGCAAGTGAGGACTAGGATTGTGGAGACTCTCCTTGTGTCTATTATTCCATCTCTGACCAAGGAGTTTACTGCCACACCCGTTGGTAACCCTTTAGGGTTTTGCTGTCGCCCTTAGCAACAGCATTTCGGGTTCTCTATGTATTAAAACACAACATCTTGCTTCTTTCCATCTGAGCACTCCTAATGCTAGGGAGACACCCAGTTTCTTAGCCTCTGGGCTTCTCTGTTCACTTTGTGTTTATTTTGTTACCCTATCACCTTCTGTGTACGTAATGTCATATTCCCCAGTCTGTCTGTGTGTTCATTTGTTTTGCATCCCTCTCCGTTCAGACACCAGTACATTCCTGCAGGCACTGGTGTGCATAACATTTATTAACACTGTAGTTTTTACACTGGTATGCCACGCTGGGCTTTCTGGCTCATTCTGGTGTTTTGGGGTGCCACACCCTGCACCTAGATATAGCGCTAGGGACCCCAAATATACAGAGAGGCCTTGATGCGGCTTTGGTGCTTAACCACACATTTGCGCAAATATGTGTAACGAAGATCTCTGAATTCTATTATCATGTGGGATTTATATCTGGTTACTGTTATCATCCAGGGTGCTGGGGAATCCAATTCCTTTTTTCTAAATCTGTAAACATATATACATGTGTAATATTGTATGCATATCTTTTTAAATATCAAATATATATATCAATGAGCGTTGGACCTCAGCCGAAATGAGTGCGTGTACTTGTTTTCTCTTAAGGGAATTAGTGTTTGCGACGTACAGTGCACTTTTATCGTATATGGTAATAAGATGCGCCTGGCGTCGGCAGCATATATTAGCGCTGGCATTTTAGATATTTATTAGAAATATATTTGACTCTTACATATGGGTGCTCGTCCGGGATATCACGTTCTTAATGATTCACTGTTCAGACATCGCTGTGGTCTACCAGCTAAAGATGTACGCATCTAGATGCTGCTGAATCACATGCGTTGTGTTCTTTTGTGTTATCAGTGAGGCGCTGATATGAAATTCAAGGGACAATAATAGGATTTTAATACCTACCGGTAAATCTTTTTCTCTAAGTCCGTAGAGGATGCTGGGGTCACCATAGAACCATGGGGTGTAGACGGGATCCGCAGAAGACATGGGCACTTTAAGACTTTGAAAGGGTGTGAACTGGCTCCTCCCTCTATGCCCCTCCTCCAGATTCCAGTTATAGGAACTGTGCCCAGGGAGACGGACATTTCGAGGAAAGGATTTACTTTTAAACTAAGGTGAGACTCATACCAGCTCACACCTCAAGCATGCCGCACAACGTGGCATTCAACAGAACACAAGTCAACGGCATGAACAATGTCAGCAACAGGCTGACTATAAACTTAACACAACATGTGTGTATCCACAAACTACTAACTGCAGATACAGTACGCACTGGGACGGGCGCCCAGCATCCTCTATCAACTAAGAGAAAAGGATTTACCGGTAGGTATTAAAAACCTATTTTATCATACGTCCTAGAGGATGCTGGGGTCACCATAGAACCATGGGGTTATACCAAAGATCTAGAATGGGCGGGAGAGTGCGGATGACTCTGCTGCACCGATTGACCAAACTTTAGGTCTTCATCAGCCAAGGTGTCAAACTTGTAGATCTTTGCAAATGTGTTTGACCCCGACCAAGTAGCTGCTCGGCAAAGTTGTAATGCCGAGACCCCCCGGGCAGCTGCCCAGGATGAGCCCACCTTTCTAGTAGAATGGGCCTTCACCGATTCCGGTAACGGCAATCCAGTTGTGGAATGAGCATGCTGAATCATATTACAGATCCAGCGTGCAATGGTCTGCTTGGAAGCAGGACACCCAACCTTGTTGGGAGCATACAGGACAAACAGAGCTTCTGTTTTCCTAATCTGAGCCGTTCTGGTGACATAAATCTTCAAAGCTCTGACCACAACCAGAGATTTTGACTCAGCGAAAGGCGTCAGTAGCCACAGACACCACAATAGGTTGGTTCATGTGGAAAGATGAAACTACCTTCGGTAGAAATTGCTGACGTGTTCTCAATTCAGCTCTATCTTCATGAAAGATCAAATAAGGGCTCTTGTGAGACAAGGCCGCTAACTCAGACACCCGCCTTGCAGATGCCAAGGCCAACAGGATGACCACTTTCCAAGTGAGGAATTTTAATTCCACCTTCTGTAAAGGTTCAAACCAATGTGATTGAAGGAACTGCAACACCACATTAAGATCCCACGGTGCCACTGGAGGCACAAATGGAGGTTGGATGTGCAGCACGCCTTTCACGAAAGTCTGAACTTCTGGAAGGGAGGTCAATTATTTTTGAAAGAAAACCGATAAGGCTGAAATCTGTACCTTAATTGAGCCCAATTTTAGGCCCGCATCCACACCTGTTTGTAGAAAATGGAGAAAACGTCCTATCTGAAATTCCTCCATAGGAGCCTTCTTGGATTCACACCAAGAAACATATTTTCTCCAAATACGGTGGTAATGTTTAGACGTTACTCCTTTCCTGGCCTGAATAAGTGTGGGAATGACTTCACTGGGAATACCCTTTCGGGCTAGGATTTGGCGTTCAACCGCCATGCCGTCAAACGTAGCCGCGGTAAGTCTTGATACACGCACGGCCCCTGCTGTAACAGGTCCTCGCGTAGAGGAAGAGGCCAGGGATCTCCTATGAGTAATTCCTGAAGATCTGGATACCAAGCCCTCCTTGGCCAGTCTGGGACAATGAGGATCGCCTGAATCCTTGTTCTTCTTATGATCTTTAAAACGTTTGGATTGAGAGGAAGTGGAGGGAATACATACACCGACCGAAACACCCACGGTGTCAACAGTGCATCCACTGCAATTGCTTGAGGGTCCCTTGACCTGGAACAATATCTCTGAAGCTTCTTGTTGAGACGAGATGCCATCATGTCTACTTGAGGAACTCCCCAACGACTTGTCACCTCTGCGAAGACTTCTTGGTGGAGGCCCCACTCTCCTGGATGGAGTTCTTGTCTGCTGAGGAAGTCTGCTTCCCAGTTGTCCACTCCCAGAATGAAGATCGCTGACAGAGCGCTTGTATTCCGCCCAGCGGAAAATCCTTGTGGCTTCTGCCATCGCCGCTCTGCTTTTCGTTCCGCCCTGACGGTTTATGTACGCCACTGCTGTTACATTGTCCGACTGGATCAGTACAGGCAGATCTCGAAGATGTTCCGCTTGCAGAAGGCCATTGTAAATGGCCCTTAACTCCAGAACATTTATGTGGAGACAAGTCTCCTGACTTGACCATCTTCCTTGGAAGTTTTTTCCCAGTGTGACTGCCCCCCAGCCTCGGAGACTTGCATCCGTGGTCAATAGGATCCAGTCCTGTATCCCGAACCTGCGCCCCTCTAGGAGGTGAGAGCTGTGCAGCCACCACAGGAGTGAGACCCTGGTCTTGGAAGACAGGATTATCCTCCGGTGCATGTGTAGGTGGGACCCGGACCACTTGTCCAACAGGTCCCACTGGAACACTCTGGCATGGAACCTGCCAAACTGGCCTCGTAAGCCGCAACCATCTTCCCTAGCAACCAAATGCATTGATGGATAGACACTCTTGCTGGTTTCAAAATTTGTTTGACCAGACTCTGAAGTTCCAGAGCCTTTTCCACTGGAAAAAAGACTCTCTGTAGTTCTGTGTCCAGTATCATTCCCAAAAACGACAACCGCGTCGTCGGAATCAACTGTGATTTTGGCACGTTTAGGAGCCAACCATGTTGCTGAAGAATTGTTAGGGAGAGTGCAACGTTTTGCACCAACTGGTCCCTGGATCTCGCCTTTATCAGGAGATCGTCCAAGTATGGGATAATTGTGACTCCTTGCTTGCGAAGGAGAACCATCATCTCCGCCATCACTTTGGTGAAAATCCTCGAAGCCGTGGACAGACCAAACGGCAACGTTTGAAACTGATAATGACAATCCTGAATTGCAAATCTCAGGTAAGCCTGATGCGGAGGATAAATGGGAACATGTAAGTAGGCATCCTTTATGTCCACCGATACCATAAAATCCCCTTCCTCCAGACTGGAGATCACAGCTCGGAGAGACTCCATCTTGAATTTGAATCTCTTTAGGTAGAAATTTAGGGATTTCAGGTTCAGGATTGGTCTGACCGAGCCGTCCGGCTTCGTGACCACAAACGGGCTCGAATAAAAACCTTCTCCCTGTTGTGACTGGGGAACCCTGACGATAACTTGATTTTGACACAACTTTTGTATTGCGTCGCAAACTACCTCCCTGTCCGGAAGAGAAGTTGGTAAGGCCAATTTGAAAAAACGGCGAGGGGGAACGTCTTGAAACTCCAGTTTGTACCCTTGGGATACTATTTGTAAAACCCATGGGTCCAGGTCCGAACGAACCCAGAACTGACCAAAGCGTTTTAGACGTGCCCTAACCGGTGCGGACTTCCGCATAGGAGCCCCAACGTCATGCGGTAGAATTGGCAGAAGCCTGGGAGGACTTCTGCTCCTGGGAGCCTGACAAGGCTGGTGATCGTTACCTCTTCCCCTTCCCCTGGTAGCAAGGACGGAAGAACCTCGGCCCTTTCTGTATTTATTGGGCCAAAAGGACTGCATCTGATAGTGGTGTGTTTTCTTCTGTTGTGGAGGAACATAAGGCAAAAAGGATGACTTAGCCGTGGTAGCTGTAGACACCAAATCATCAAGGCCGTCACCAAACAAGGCCTTCCCCTTATATGGTAGAGATTCCATACTTTTCTTGGAATCAGCATCAGCATTCCATTGGTGAATCCACAACGCTCGCCTAGCTGAGACTGCCATGGCAATGGCCTTTGATCCCAAAAGACCAATATCTCTCGCAGCTTCCTTAAGGTATGCTGCAGCGTCCTTGATATAACCCAGCGTCAAGAGGATGCTATCCCTATCTAGGGTATCTATTTCAGCAGACAAGTTGTCTGCCCACTTTTCTATAGCACTACTTACCCACGCAGATGCAATGACAGGTCTGAGTAGCGTACCTGTGGTCGCATAAATGGACTTTAACGTAGTTTCTTGTTTACGATCCGCAGGATCCTTAAGGGCCGCCGTGTCAGGTGACGGAAAAGCCACCTTTTTAGACCAACTTGACAGGGCCTTGTCCACAGTGGGGGGTGACTCCCACTTTTCCCTATCCGCAGAGGGAAACGGATAAGCTACCGTAATTCTTTTGGGAATCTGAAACCTTCTATCAGGACTTTCCCAAACTTTTTCAAATAGCGTGTTCAGTTCATGAGAGGGAGGAAACGTTATATCAGGTTTCCTTTCCTTATACATACAGACCCTTTTATCAGGGACAGCCAGGTCCTCAGTGATATGCAATATCTCTTTAACCGCCACAATCATGTACTGAATGCTTTTTGCCAATTTTGGGTTTAACTTGGAATCGCTATAGTCGACACTGGAATCAGAGTCCGTGTCGGAATCAGTGTCTGCCAACTGGGCCAACGTACATTTATGTGACCCTGAGGGAACCTGACTTTGCAATAACATATCTTTCACAGATTTCTTCCATGCTTGGGTCTGAGACTCAGACTTATCTAGCCTCTTACTAATAAGAGCCACATTAGCATTCAAGGCATTCAACACATTTACCCAATCAGGTGTCGGCGGTGCCGACGGGGTCACCCCGCAGCCGTTTGTGTCCCTAATACAGCCTCCTCCTGGGAAGAGCCTCCACCCTCAGACATGTCGACACACGTACACCAATCACCCATAGACACACCGGGCATATAGGGGACAGACCCACAGTAAAGTCTGTCAGAGAGACAGAGGGGATTTGCCAGCTCACACCCCAGTGCCAAATCAACGGACTGAAACACCAAGAAATTGCCTCAGACCTGTAGCGCTTTTCTATCACATATATTCACCAATTTACATGCCTGCCCCCCTGTTTTGCACCCCTGATACTTGTCAGTGTGAGGAGGACCAGCGTCTCTGCAGCCTGCGGAGAAGAAATGGCGCCGTGAGCTGTGAGGAAGAAGCCCCGCCCCCTTAATGGCGCACTTCTGTCCCGCTTTTTCTAATATTTATACTGGCGGGGGTTAGGACAGTGCCTTGGCACTAATGTCCCCTCTTGCCAGTGGAAGATTGAGGTGTTTTTTAGCTGCCCCGGGCGCCCCCCGCGCCCTGCACCCTGTAGTGCTGTGTGTGGGAGCTTGGCGCGCAGGGTCTGTTCGCCGCGCGGTACCTCAGAAAATGCCGTCACTGAAGAATAAGTCTTCTTTCTTTGGTTACTCACCTGTCTTCTGACTTCTGGCTCTGTAAGGGGGTGACGGCCGGCTGCGGGAGTGAGCATCTAGGCGTACCTAGCGATCAGCACCCTCAGGAGCTAATGGTGTCCTGTAGCCAGAAGCAGAGCCCTTGAACTCACTAGAAGTGGGTCATACCTCTCTCCCCTAAGTCCCACGAAGCAGGGAGACTGTTGCCAGCAGCCTCCCTGAACATAAAAAACCTAACAAAAGTCTTTTTCAGAGAAACTCAGTAGAGCTCCCCTGTAGTGCGTCCAGTCTCACTGGGCACAATTCTAAAACTGGAGTCTGGAGGAGGACCATAGAGGGAGGAGCCAGTTCACACCCTTTCAAAGTCTTAAAGTGCCCATGTCTCCTGCGGATCCCGTCTATACCCCATGGTTCTATGGTGACCCCAGCATCCTCTAGGTCGTATGAGAAATATAAATGCACAATATTTGAAAATGCTACAGCGTATTTTTATTGTTGCAAAACAAAGTTCAAATAAGTCATATTGTGTTTGAGTCAGATTGGATTGTTTATCTGTTAAGTAAATTTGAAGAGCATTTAAAAGTTGGTGCATAGGTATGATATAGCTGTGTTAGCATGCTGAGTCCAATTCGCATACTTTTAAACCCAGGCCTAAAGTAACTTCTGGTGCTTGTATAATTTGTGATTTCTTTGTGACAAAGGAGCTAGCCACATGGCCTGTCCTCAATTTTGTCCATGCACATGACTGGGAATAAGGGGGAGGAGCAGTGGCCATTTTAGGAAGGTCAGTCTACCTACTTAGCTAAACAGCTGACTTTCAGTGTGTTTAAAACAAACAGTTTCCTTTGTCACAAAGAAACAACATATATGTACAAGTCCAACACCATTTAAAAGCTACCAATGAATTTATTTAACCCATGCCATAGTCAATTACAAATAGTTTCAATTGGGCCTAGTGAGAGTTAATAGTGAAATGAATTCTTGATGTAAGAATTGCACACAGATATAAAAAGTTTTTTTGTTTCTTCTTTCCCAGGATTAGTTAACTCTCTGTTTGCTATAAGATAGGCATTGAAATGTTAATTGAAACCTGTTCAACCACCTTCCTGTACTAGCAGGCGAACCTCTATTGATATGCAAATTAGAGACACTTAATGGGTGAAGGAGTTACATAGAAGTGCAGTAAATGGTGTATATATATTATATTATTATATAATATGTGTATGTTTATATCAGCGTATGTTCTGCAAGATATCTATCCAATCTGAATCATAGCATTTAAATTATAGTCAATAGTCATTATAGATCTGTATAAAATCGCATACGTTTAATTGTTATATATTTGATATAGTTTGTTAAGGGAGTAATTTTAAATAACACAAAACACAGTTCCAGCCTAAAAGTTTAGGTAAACACTCAAAGGAGGATTACCTTTGGGGGCGACTTCCAGCGAGTGTGAGGAGCAACCGTGTATTGTGTAAGTGGGCAGTAGCATTTTGTTGCTCACATTTATCGTGATATAGTGTGGTATATTTAGGCGCGAATGCACAGTGAGCACGTGGCACGTTGTGTGTGGTAAGCATATGGGAATGCGCACTTGGCGCGGGAACGCATGGTTGCGCGCATAAGCAGGGTTACGTGAAGAAGCGAGCACAAGTTATAACCACACGATAGCAGTTCAAGTTAAGGCGGGGTAAAGGATTTGTAGTTATACAATAGCAAATAACTATCCGATTTTTAAAGCAGATTACTATAATAGTTTGTTTAAAGTGTACTACATCTGGGACAAGCTATCAATCAAAGGGAGTGATATTTTTCTGTACAGAAAACCTCGTGTGTTAGCGTGAGTTGAAAGTAGGTGTGGATGTATTGAACCCCGGAAACCGGGAAATCCCGTGGAGACGCTGAGTTAGCAGAGGCTCAGTGGCGTGAAAAGGGTCGCAACCTTACGTATTAATTGGTATTGAAGTACGTAGTATGTGATTTAAAACGTGCAAAGGAGTGTGAGAGATAGATTGTGAAAGACTGACCAAAAGGGTTGGTATTGCAGGTAGTATGTTTAACCAAAATCTTATAAGAACGAAAACAAGAACTGTTTGAACTTGTAGCAACAATAAATAAGCAGAAAAAAAGAGAAAGCAAGTACACCGCCATATGTAGATGTGGAAGCAGTTACAGCCAGCATACAAACTATAGAAAATAATATAAATATGAAAAATGTGAATGTAACCTATATATGTACTAATGAATGTCAAAGTTTTATTTAGGAGGAGTGTAAAACCCCGCTGGTACTAGGTATGCAAAAACTGCAGTCACTGTGTATAGTGCATTACTCTGCTCCGGCTGGTCATGGGTTCAGGCACAGATACCAGAGGGTCCCCTGAATAATCAGGTGTTTAATTACAGTTGCATTGTGGGAGTGGACTACAGGTGTCGGTGCAGCGCAGAAAGAATTGGGTGCCAGGCCATCTCATAAAACAGAATAACGGTTTATTTAACATCAAAGCAGGGATATAGCAGGGATAACTTCTTAACACTCCTCCAGCACAAAGCATAATGGTTACATTCGATCACACATCAGGGCACCTCCTCCAGCGCATCATTTAATTGCAGCGGCATGAATACAGCAGTACATACCAGGGCATTCTGTTACCAGTAGTGCTACACATACCAGGTTACCGTCTCTCTCTTTCTTCCATAGCAAGGACTCTTGTACATGGGGGGCTTCTAATCATGCCGCGTGGCTTCCGACCACTCACCCAGATACATATTCTCCAGAGACTCACACCTTGCGCACTCTTCTAGGGCACCCCTACAGGTGGGCATCACCCTCTCCCTGGACTCTGGGTACTGGTGCTCTCACACTGCGGTTTCTCCCTTTATCAGGTGCCTTGTTGTGGCTGGCAGCTCTCCCCAGCCACACTGAGGCTACATTTTTCTGGTTCACACACCACACTTCTTTCAGCTGACACACGTGCTTCTCCCAGCTAACACTCCTGGCTTCTCCTGGCTAACACACACACGCTTCTGCACTTTATCAGCTTTTACTTCCTGTCCCTCCTCCTGCATTAGGTGTGCACGTGAGAGCTGGCTGAGCTCCCAACCTCCCCCAAATCAGTGCACAGGACAGAGCCATTGCTATGCATGATAAAGATACATAGTTGTTAACTCTTGCAGTATCTGTTAACCCTTGCAGTTCCAGGGTATTAAAGGAGAAGGCGACCTGACTGGTTTCAGCCATTTCTCATGCACTCAGAGGAGTATCCAACTGGTAAAAGAGGAGCAGTAGCCTGCAGTGGAAGTGGCTGACACCAGTGGAACTGGTAAGTATGGAGTCATTCAAGTACATATATAGTAAAACCCAAAAATAAAATAAAAATCAAGAAAGCAACGTCATAAATGGAGAATATCCTGTCCGCACATTAGTATTTCCCAGTAGGAAAGCGGACAGAGATAGGGTAATTCCCGGGTATTTCTTTTTAATTATCACATAAGAAGTATTCATTTCTAGTAATGCCCTAGTCTAGATGAGCTCGGAAATGTTTGTTGGACCATGTACAGACCCTTAATATGGGATGAGAAGGATTGAATGAATACTTTGCATGACCCAGAAGCTTGTTGTTTTTTCTTTTTTTCTTTTGCAGTACTAGAAAATTCTCCGTCTTCGGCAAATGGGAGGAACGAGAGAAATGCAACATTACCCTTTGACAAAACCTACTGAAGTTACGATTGGGCCTCTATGATGCTAAACCCTTTCTTTTTTTCCTAGCAGCAGTGGCCCCTGACGAACTTAATCGACAGAGATTTTGTTAAATGTGAAATACATATATTGTACTCCCGCTCAGGAAGTACAAGGTATGTGAGATACCCTCAAAGACTAATGTTGTATTCCACTGTTCTAGATTCATGTCCATCACAGGTAGAGAAAATGATCTCACAGATACCGGGTTCCATATGAACTTAGGATGGACAGGACACTGGATTGATGGCTGAGGTAGTCCCAGTAGCGACACAGCAAGCACAAGCTTTAAGGTGGGGGGGTAGACCAAGTATTTAATCAATTCCCCGTAGTGCCCAATCCAGTTGTCATTTTAATAAAATCCCCTCCACCTCTTCAAAATTATCTGTCACCAACCTCTATTCTGTTTTTCTTCACAGTTTCCTCTTCATCTTTTGCGTTCACACAGGGGGTACAATACATGGACCCGATTCTCCCAAGATTTCGAGTGACAGCCTGAGTATTGTCTCCCAAGCCCTGCATGACTGTTTACAGTCCTTTCAGCCTGAGAATGGGTCGGTGCTGATACAATATGTTGATGACTTGTTGTTGTGCACTGATTCATTTGAGTAGTCCCTGGCAGATACAAAGCAGTTTCTGTTTCGTCTCTTCCAAACAGGACACCAGGTCTCAAGGGATAAACTGCAGTTGTTGTGTAGGACAAGGGTCAAATACCTAGGATGTAGTACTGGTACATGATTTGACAATTCATACACCACATGCCTTATTGGTCCTTCAAAGTTCTGCCCGAACCCGGTATGTCTCACCAGCACGATGACACCAGTATATTACTGCAGTGTGCCTTGTAATGCACAAAGGGTGGAGGATGAGAATACTGGTAAAGGGAAATTTTGTATAGACACTGATATGCATGATGGTATGGAATATCTTAATCAGACCTTTACTACGAGACCAGACATAAGTGACAGCCCGTTGGTGAACGTAGACCTGATATTTTCTTCTTCTTTTTCTCCTCTAGAGATGTTTTTTTTTCTTTTCTTTTTTAAGTGATGCTCATGACACTCTACATTGCAAAAACACTATAATTAAATTGAGATGCAAATTTGTGTTCCCTACAGGAAAAGGAGGTCTGGAAGGTGAAGTGGTATGGTCAGAAGTCCTCAGGACTCTGGAGAGATGGACAAGGTAAGCCAGTGGCCCCCAGGATGTATCTCCCAAGCCTAGCTGAGGCGGCACATGGTCTGACTCACCTAGGGTAAGGAAGGTATGTGCAAATTGGTAAGAGCTTACTGGCGTGCACCAGGGTTCTCTTCTCAGGCAAGCAGGAAAGCAATGATATGTCTTACTTGCATGAGGAAGAACATTTGGTAAGGAAGTACCAACAGAGCCATCCCATACTCCTCCTACAGACGGACCTTTTTCAGGTAACACAAATCGACTTCGTACAGTTAACACCCTGTAGGAATTATGTGTATGTATCGGTGTGCACTGATGTTTTCTCAAACTGGGTAGAGGCATTTCCTGCTACCACGGATGCTGCTGTGTTTACCCCAAAGAAAATTGTGCAGAAATTTGTGTGTAGATATGGTATCCTTAGGAGTAGGAGTAAAGTGATAGCTTGAAACTGGACTATTGTGGTCATAGACACTGCCACTAGTGTTATGTAGCATCGGAACCACTCCCAGATCCCCACTTAACAAATCACACTCTTCGAAATTTTAGTTTTTTTGTTTTTGTTTTGTTTTTTGGAAGACAACCTCATGTCCTGATTGATCCGCACAATGATCAGAAATACACCAATGAGGTGACAGTACAGTACCTTATCGAGATGAGCCACCATTTGAGAACTTGACAAAAGAACTTGAAACTGTTGATTTCTGGTATGCCAAATACTAACTGTCTTGATTGTGAACCAAGAGACTGTGTGATTGTTCTTACGCTCAGGTTGCCTAATAGACAGGTGGGAAGGACCGTACCAAGTTTTGTTGACCGCACGATCCCAGTGAAAGTAGCCGAGAGAAAGACTTGGGTCCACGATTCCCATCGCAGGAAAGTCGGTAGTCCAGAAGGAACTCGTAAATGGAGTGAGATCGCAGAAGTATCACCAGAGAGTCTGTTCCGTGAAGACTGAGAGGCGGCACTGTTGAACACTACCTGAGCGTACTAAAGGATTACAGAAAGACCAGTCATTGTAATTGATTTGCTATGGACAAGATTTGTTTTGTTCTTTCTTTTTTTTCCATTGACAAACATTTTTTTCAGGACATTCAATTTTTGTGAGGTTTTTCATGAAGAGTCGAGTGCGGGACTGGAACTGGTTCTGGAGAAAGGAGTGATGTCTTTATAGGATCCCAGGATCAGCCTATCACTTTGTTAAAGCCAGAGAAAATCAAAGGTCTAGTAGTTACGGAGTTCGGAGGTAACGTGATAGGCTATTGTCTGAGGAATACTGTATTTTGTAGTTATTGTGACCCCATAATTGAAGATGAGTGCATCCAGAGATGTCAGTCTAGCAATAAGGCAGCATTTGACAGACATCCCTTGAGTGATTACCACTCACTAGTGGGTAAGGTCTTAAACCAAACGGAATGTTGGATGTGCTCACAGGTACCTCTAAGGCGAAATGATGCAGGATTAGTGCCATATTCTTTAGAGTTAGCTGAGGTACTTGAATTACACAAAGAGGGGCGGGGGGGGGACCGGTGGACAAGGAATATAATATAACTAGACCCCCTAGTCTTAAAATCCACCAGTACCATAGATAAATCCCTGGTATGTTTAAATCTCACCAATTTCAGGAAATCAGGAAATTGGGAGGTAATCAGGAACAATCAGACAATGGCTATTCACACCTAGCAGATAAAGAGCTCAATAATATATGTGGAAGAAAGGTTTATGAGTGGCTCTTCCTGAACTCCGAAGGTTTATGTTATCTAGGAAGGACACTACTAATAACCCTTGTTCAATGATGAAACAGACCTAGCATACGTTCCAGAAATGGAAACAATGTTCAGAAAATGATAGGAATATATATACATGAAAATTTTATATATCTCTTTCACGATTTGTTTGTGTTTTCTCCCTCTACCCAGCAAAACCTCTATCGAATCCGAACATCATTGTGCAAGGACGTAGGTACATGTATGTGTGAAACGTTCGGTCAAATCAGACATCATAGGCCATAGCACTGTCCCAGCATACTCTATAGGTTGAATGTCGTCCCACACCCAACCAGTGGTCCCGTGACCACCGAGTGCATATAGAGGATGTCTCGTCCTCCTCCCTGTCTTCCCCAAATATAGTCAATGTCTGATTTGCGAAATTAATACATACGTGTGTCTAGGTCACCGATTAATGTTTGAAATATTTTTCTTCTGTTAATAATTTATGGCAGTTATTGTTTACTGCCAAAGGGTGGATCGTCGAAGTCAAAAATATTACATATAGAAAACATACAAACTTCACACGGATGAGTCACTGTACGTGGGAATACACGCAGTGTGCATAGCGATATATGATAGCATACGCATTCACACAAACAAGCCACAAGGATATATTCAACACATATTTCATACCACACATAAATTAAACATGTCAAACAGTAGACATTATAAGGTTTTAAATTATATAATGGAGTATAACATCATGTATATGTATTAAGGGAATGGAGCAAGATAGACATGTCATGCTTGGTGTCAAAGTAATCAGAGGAATGTGTAGATTGATTTGATGCCTGTGGTTAAGTTGTAGCTCATTGCAACAATTAGTTATGATTGAATGTATGAATATGAAGCCACAATTCAACTGAGAATAAAAGACATCCTGCTTCTTCAAGGCTGGACATTGCTTGCATATCATCATGAATGAGAAAGTTCCCTCCCCTGGACCAATAACAGAAGACATGTACTCCCCCAACATACACAGTGTATAGCTGATCCCAGACACAAGAGTTTGTTTTGCTGGGTGCTGTTCGAGATGCTGTCTGTCCAGTTGCTGTTTGTTTTTGCTGAGAGAGAGAGATATGGGCCCTCATTCCGAGTTGATAGCTCGCTAGCTGCTTTTAACAGCAATGCACACGCTAGGCCGCCGCCCTCTGGGAGTGTATCTTAGCTTTGCAGAATTGCGAACGAAAGATTAGCAGAATTGCTTGAAAACTTTTCCAGCAGTTTCTGAGTAGCTCCAGACTTACTCCTAGATTGCGATCACTGCAGACTGTTTGGTTCCTGGTTTGACGTCACAAACACGCCCTGCGTTCGGTCAGCCACTCCCCCGTTTTTCCCGGCACTACTGCGTTTTCATCTGGCACGCCTGCGTTTTTTAGCACATTCCCGGAAAACGGGCAGTTACCACCCATAAACGCCCTTTTCCTGTCAATCACTCACCGATCAGCAGTGCGACTGAAAAGCGCCGTAAGACCTTGTGTAAAATTGCATAGTTTTGAGTAAAAGTACTTTGCGCGTGCGCACTGCGGCCCATGCGCATGCGCAGAAATGCCGATATTTGCCTGATCGCTGTATAGCGAAAATCTGCAACTAGTGAACAACTCGGAATGACCACCATGGAGCGGAGGGTGCATTGAGCAAATATGGTATCGTATGCTGGCTGTGACTGTATGGATTCTTTTGTAACAACTGCTTCCTGTGTAATTTGTAAATCTGTAACCATATATATACTGTACATGTGTAATATTGTATGCATATCCTTTTAAATATCAAATATATATATATCAATGAGCGTTGGACCTCAGCCGAAATGAGTGCGTGTACTTGTTTTCTCTTAAGGTGTTTGCAACGTACAGCGCACTTTTATCGTATATGGTAATAAGATGCGCCTGGCATCGGCAGCATATATTAGCGCTGGCATTTTAGATATTTATTAGAAATATATTTGACTCTTACAATGCAGACCCGGAGGCGGAGCTGTCAGCGCTGATTGATGGCCTGGCCCTACAAAGGCTTATGGGGGAGCTGCTGCGGCTGCACATGCGCAGCAGCTACTCCGGCGGCCATCTTTAAATTACTTATAAGTTAACGCTGCCGCGATCGGAGCTAAGCTCCGCTCGCAGCAGCCGGCCAGCATGGGGGGATGACGGCGGCGACTTAGGGACGTCCGGACCAGCCAAACGGAATCTGGTCCGGCGTCCCGGAGCCCCAATCCGCCGCTGTCCCCATCACCGTCCGCCGTGTCAGAGTCGGTATCTGTGTCGACTTGCATAATCTGGGCAAGTGCACGTTTCTTTGGGTATATGCTAGTGGGTTTAGAAGTAATAGGGACAGAACCTGACCAAACTTCCATAGATTTCTTTAAAACCTGAGTTTCAGCCTCAGTATGGGCTACCCTAGTAGAAATTGGCGATATCATTCCCTTAATGGAATCCAGCCATTGGGGCTCAGATTCAGGAGCCTGAAACATGGTATTACATTCCTGAGTACATGGAATGGATTCCTCTGGAGAAGATACTTCCTCTGCAGCATAAGACACAGAGTCCCTGGACATGGCTATGTGAGAAACTCGTATACACACACACACACACACACACACACACACAGGAAAATGTTAGACACAGTTTCCCCCCAAGTACCTTCAAAGGAACACAGAGTTTGGAGCCAGCAGCCACATAGATACCTGGCGCTTACTGTGCACCCTTAATCGACTACACAGTAAACTACCGCCTCCCCCCCTTCTACTACCCCCTGGTACCGCACAGGATCGTTGGAGTCGTGTGGAGGGACAGCGCTCCCTGTCAGCGTCTCAGTCTACGGATCTGCAGGGAGAAAATGGTGCTGGTGAGCTGCTGGGTCCGCTATGATAAGCTCCGCCCCCCGAACACGGCGCGTCATCACGCACTTTGAAATCTTCATACTGGCCGGAGGTATGGTGCTAGCAGCGTTACCAAGGTCCCTGATAGCCTGAGTGACCAGTTTAGGGTATTTGCGCTGGCTCAGGGTACCCCTCCTAGTGCCGCACTGTGTACCACTGAGCCTCCAGAGCACAGTGTCAGTACTGCGCTCCCACCCTGTTGCCGCCATCACACTCGCCACCGGAATCTTCTGGCTCTGTTAGGGGGTGGCAGCATGCTGCGGGAGTGAGCGGTCGCCTCGGGCGGCTAACGATCATCACCCTCAGGAGCTCAGTGTCCTGTCAGCGGAGATAGTGGCTATTAACCTCTCTGGGTTGGACACTACTCCCCCCTAAGTCCCACGAAGCAGGGAGGCTGTTGCCAGCAAGCCTCCCTGTGCCTAAATACTCTTAGAAAAAAAATAAAACCAAAGACGCTCTAGGGGCTCCCCTAGCTGTGACCGGCTCCTCAGGGCACATTTTCTAAACTGGGTCTGGTAGGAGGGGCATAGAGGGAGGAGCCAGCACACACTATAAACTCTTAAAGTGCCAATGGCTCCTAGTGGACCCGTCTATACCCCTATGGTACTAATGTGGACCCCAGTATCCTCTAGGACGTAAGAGAAACAAGAGTTATTACTGCAACCTGTTTGTGGTACCGAAACCGGACGGTTCGGTAAGGCCCATTCTAAACCTCAAATCACTGAACCCGTATTTAAGGGTGTTCAAGTTCAAGAAGGAGTCTCTGAGAGAGGTGATCTCAGGTCTGGATGAGGGTGAATTCCTAGTGTCTCTGGACATCAAGGATGCCTACCTTCACATTCCGATTTGGCCGCCTCATCAGGCTTACCTAAGGTTTGCACTACAGGACTTTCACTACCAGTTTCAGGCCCTGCCGTTTGGCCTCTCCATGGCACCGAGAGTATTCAAAGCACAAAAAAAGAAAAAGTTTATGGGGGGGTAAAAGTTGGCGCACTGGATCATTCCCAAAGGGGAAAAAGAGAAATGTTATATATATAGACCGGCATCAAACAAGGGATGAGTAGTAAATTAATTGTTTCTCATGGAGAAAAGGCTAATCTAAATGATGAAAAGGTAAGACCGAGAGTATTCACCAAGGTAATGTCAGAGATGATGTTTCTCCTCCGCAAGCAGGGAGTGAACATAATACCATACCTGGACGACCTGCTGATAAAAGCATCATCCTGGGAGAGGTTGTTGGACAGCATTGCCCTCTCAAACCGGCTACTTCAGGATCACGAGTGGATTCTGAACCTACCAAAATCCCACCTGGAACCAACACGGAGGATGCCGTTCCTGGGGATGATACTGGATACGGAGGTACAGAAGGGTTTCCTTCCATTGGAAAAGGCATTGGTAATCCAGATGGTGCGGGATGTTCTAATACCAACCTGGATATCGGTGCATCTATGCATTAGCCTTCTGGGGAAGATGGTAGCCTCTTACGAGGCTCTGCAGTACGGAAGGTTTCATGCAAGGCCCTTCCAGCTGGATCTATTGGACAAATGGTCCAGATCGCATCTTCACATGCACTAGAGGATTCGTCTGCCGCCAAATGCCAGGATTTCTCTTTTGTGGTGGCTTCAGACTTCTCATCTGACCGAAGGTCGAAAGTTCGGGATTCAAAATTGGATTCTGCTAACCACAGACGCAAGCCTCAGAGGTTGGGGAGCAGTCACCCAGGGGGAACAGTTCCAAGGAAAATGGTCAAGTCGGGAAACCATTCTTCCGATCAACGCCCTTCTATAGGCATCACATCTTCGAGATCACGCCATTCAAGTTCAGTGGGACAATGTGACGACAGTAACGTACATAAACCGACAGGGCGGAACGAAGAGCAGAGCAGCAATGTCAGAAGTAATAAGAATTCTCCTTTGGGCAGAAAGACACGAGGTGGCACTGTCGGCAATCTTCATTCTGGGAGTAGACAGGTGTTCGAGTCCTTAACACGTCGGTGGGGAATTCCACAAATAGGCATGATGGCCTCTCGTCTCAACAAGAAGCTAAGGCGGTGTTGTTCCAGGTCGAGGGACCCACAAGCAGTGGCAGTGGACGCTCTGGTGACTCCATGGGCCTACCAGATGGTTTACGTGTTTCCACCTCTTCTACTAATCCCCAGAATTCTCAAAAGAATAAAAAGGGAAAAGGTTCAAGCAATTTTCATTGCTCTGGACTGGCCAAGAAGGGCCTGGTACGCAGATCTACTGGAGATGCTCCTAGAGGACCCGTGGCTTCTACCTCTTCGAGAGGATCTTCTACAACAGGGGCCGTTCGTCTATCAAGACTTACCATGGCTAAGTTTGACGGCATGGAAGTTGAGCGTCAAATTCTAGCCCGGAAAGGCATTCCGGACAAGTTATTCCAACCCTGAACCAAGCCAGGAAAGTGGTAACGTCTAAACATTACCACCGTATTTGGAACAAATATGTCTTGTGGTGTGAAAACAGGAAATTTCCTGCAGTGGAATTTTAACAGGGACGTTTTCTCCTTTTTCTACAGTCAGGTGTGGATGTGGGCCTACGCTTGGGCTCTTTGATGGTCCAGATTTCGGCCGTATCCATTTTCTTCCAGAAACAATTGGCTTCCCTCCCTGAGGTTCAAACGTTCTTGAAGGGGGTTTTGCACATTCAACCGCCCTTTGTGCCTCCGACAGCACCTTGGGATCATAACGTGGTGTTGCAGTTCCTACAATCGCAATGGTTTGAGACTTTACAGGAGGTTGACGTAAGGTTTCTTACATGGAAGACCATCACACTGTTGGCCTTAGCTTCCACGAGGCGTGTGTCGGAACTGGGGGCATTGTCTCACAAAAAACCCTATTTGATTTTCCCTGAAGAGAGAGCTGAACTCAGAACTCGTCAGCAATTTCTTCCTAAGGTGGTGTCTGCATTTCATATCAACCAACCTATTGTGGTCCCGGTGGTTACTGACACCTCTGCTACCTCAAAGTCCTTGGATGTGGTGAGGGCTTTGAAGATCTATGTGAAACGGACAGCTCGTCACAGGAAATCTGACTTGCTGTTCATTCTCTATGGTCCCAAGAAAATTGGGTGTCCTGCTTCAAAGCAGTCTATTGCTCGCTGGATCAGGCTTACTATCCAGCATGTATATTCAGCGGCAGGATTGCCGATTCCTAAAGTACAGGCCCACTTTACTAGGTTGGTGGGTTCTTCCTGGGCGGCTGCCCGGGGGGTCTTGGCTCAACAGCTCTGCCGAGCAGCTACTTGGTCGGGTTCGAGCACGTTTACTAAGTTCTACAAGTTCGATACTTTGGCCTCTGAGGACCTGAAGTTTGGTCAATAAGTTCTGCAGGAACCTCAGCACTCTCCCACCCGGTTTGGGAGCTTTGGTACATCCCCATGGTACTAATGTGGACCCCAGTATCCTCTAGGACGTTAAAGAAAATAGGATTTTAATAACCTACCGGTAAATCCTTTTCTCGTAGTCCGTAGAGGTTACTGGGAGCCCGTCTGGTGCTTCGTGTTTCCTGCACTTTTACTTAGTTAAGTAATGTTGTTGGTTCAGATGATGCTGTTTCTGTTCAAATTTTGGTTAGCATGGCTTTCCTCTTGTTTGTGTGTGCTGGTTCGAATCTCACCACTGTTCTGTTACATCCTGCCCCAGGATATGTCCGTCTCCACGGGCACAGTTTCTAGACTGAGTCTGGTAGGAGGGGCATAGAGGGAGGAGCTAGTGCACACTATTGATTTCTTAAAGTGCCCAAGGCTCCTAGTGGACCCGTCTATACCCCATGATACTAATGTGGATCCCAGTATCCTCTACGGACTATGAGAAAAGGATTTACTGGTAGGTAATTAAAATCCTATTTTTTTTATATATGCAGTATATATATATATATATATATATATATATATATATACCAACCAAGAAATACCCTATTAGTTGCGCTCGGATAAATAAGGCTGCAACCTAAAAGAGATCACCTGCTAGTGGAGATCAAGCAATGACAATCACAACAAATTCCTTAGGTGCGCCAATATACTCAGGATATATTTTAAAATGATCCTCTATGGACCTACTGTCCCTTTTCTTACAACACCAATGTCGATATATTTTATATTTTTAAAATGTATTCAAATGTGCATGTAAAAACATTTACATAAAACCCAAACAGCATAATACAATGAATAATATCATCAAGACCTGTCTATTAATACAGAGGCTGGATGTTCATGCACTTTGCCCTTACGGGAGTGTGCTCACAAAAGAAGATCCACTGTATATTTTCAGGTCGTTTAAATCACCATATATATATATATATATATATATATATATATATATATATATACACAAAACAGTTCTGAGGGCGCTGACAGGAATTAGATAATTAGAGTATTACCCACAATTACTTAAAAATACTTTAAAATGCTTTAAAACATTGTATTTAAAATGTTTAATTAACATAGACCATTCAATTCTCAACATTTACAGAGATAAATGGCTTTTTCTGCTGTACAGATCAAAAACAGATACTCAATCTGAGTACAATTTCTTATTGTCAGACATTCGGTGTGCACCAGTTTGAGATATATATATATATATATATATATATATATATACACACACACACACATACGGTCGTGCCCTTATATTAAGGGTGAATCGAACAAATGGAATTCTCCCATGGTGTTTGAGGGGCTGCACCTCATATGTGTTTAGACGTACTGAGCTGAAATTTGGCATGAACGTGTAGAATCGTCAGCCGGTGCTGCTTGCAAAATCAATTCAGGGCAAAATAATAAAAAATGAGTAATTGGGAATAATCTAAAGTTTAAACTGTCAGTTTTTTTTCTGTGACTTCCTGTTTGATTTTTTTGTCGTTTTTTCCAAAGTAGTCTATGGGAGGATTTTTGGGAAGGCATAACTCAGGGTAGCGGACAAATTAAAACTTGGGGTTTGTTTTGTTAGATAGCGCTTTTCCGAGTCTAGGGCCTTTTGGGTTTTAGGTTTTTCAGAAAGTTAGTTCTTTTTTATTTAGTAAAATATGCCCCATTTTAAAGATAGAGCATTTCAATTTGTTGCGCCTGCGCAGTGGCTGCCAGCAGGGGGTGTGCAGTGGCTTCACTTGGGTGCACTAACATGGATTACTTTTTCCCTGCCTCCTGTTTTTGTTGGTAAACTGGAGAGGAACTGCCTACACTTGGGTGATACAGTGGGGCAGGGGAGGTGTTTTGGGGTTACTGGGGGCACACTGTGACAATAATTAGCCCTGGCACCGCTCACATTAGTTTTATTGTTTGGTTCGAGTGGTACCACGGCCGGCTCTTACACCACGTGATCACTGCACAGTCAGCTGGGAGCGGGAAGCTCAAACGTGGTTTACATATGTGGCTATCAATATAGACCCAGAGTGGGTAGTCCTCCTTTCACAGCAGCTAGACTCCAATCCTCCTCCCATCCCTGGTCTGCTCTCCCTGTTCTCTGCCTCCCCTCTCTCTATGCTCCAGGCCAGTGCGGAATTATCAGTGATGCATTGCACCGAGGCCCGCGGCAGTGAGAGGGCCCACAACCAGCGATATTAGCTGTACTAATAATGAGTCTATGTGACGCATTATAGTACGCCGATCAGTCGTGCTGCAGGCCCATACCCACGGACGTGGCCGTCCGCTTGGAGTAGGGGGAAGAGTGGGGGTACCTGGGACACACATTGCAGTACCAACAAGCATGCCCCGCCCCCTTCTTCCTCCTCAGCCTGCCCCCTTCTTCTGCTGTACCTTGCTCTCTCCCAAGTCTGCTCTTCATCTCTCCCATCTGTAGGAATAGGCCCTGCCCCCTTCTTCCCCTGTATCTTGCTCTCTGCCATCCGTGCTCTCTCCCATCTGTAGGAATAAGCCCCACCTCCTACTTCACTCAGCCCGCCCCCTTCTTCCCCTGTACCTTGCTCTCTTCCGAGTGTGCTCTCTCCCGTCTGTTAGAATAGGCCCCGGCCCCTTCTTCTGATCAGCCCGCCCCCTTCTTCCCCTGTACCTTGCTCTCTCCTGTCCGTGCTATCTCCCGTCTGTGTGAATAGGCCCGCCCCCTTCTTCACTCATTCTGCCCCCTTCTTCCCCTGTGCCTTGTTCTCTCCTGTCTGTAAGAATAGTCCTTGCCTCTTTTCCCATCAGTCCGCCCCTTCTTCCCCTGTGCCTTGCTTCCCCTCTCCTGTCTGTAAGAATAGGCTCCGCCCCCTTCTTCCCCTGTGCTTGCTCTCTCCTGTCTTTAAGAATATGCCCTGCCCCTTTTCCCATCAGTATGCCCCCTTCTACCCCTGTGCCTTGCTTCCCCTCTCCTGTGTGTAAGAATAGGCCCTGCCCCCTTCTTCCTCTGTGCCTTGCTCTCTCCCCTCTGTGCTCTATCCTGTCTGTAGGAATAGGCCGCACCCTTTTTCTCCATCAGACCGCCCCCTTCTACCCCTGTGCCTTTTTCTCTCCCCTCTGTGCTCTCTCCTGTCTGTAGGAATAGGCCCTGCCCCCTTTTCCACATACTCCTCTACGCTCATCAATGGGGATGACTTGCTCAATGATACTAGCCTACAATGCAGGCTCTGTGGTCTATATATACTGTTCTCACACTGGGAGTACGGTAGCATCTAGTTTCCCTTCGTGAAGAGGACCTTTCCCATAAGCCCCTGCAGGGGTGGATCCAGAAGAAAATGAAAGGGGGGGCACCATGATAGGGGAACGGTAATAGTTATATTTACATGCACCTAAGGCAAGTGTGCTCCCAGATAAGGGGTGTGGTATCGCAGGGGGCGTGACCTCACAGAATACGCCATCAGGTAATGATTGGCTGTAGGAGCGCATCCTGGTTTATTGTCAATGTTTCACCCTGATGAAAAGGCTGATTGGGCCTTGAAATGTTGGTCACCTGTTCCATTAGTTATGGGAGCCTGGAAGGCACCACCCCAGCACAATATAATTATTATAGTTTTTAGTTGGTGATGGCAGGTGCAGCATACCTTGTTTTGGGAACTGCAGTGAGACTCAGACTGCAGGACACGAACTGCCCATCTTTGGTTAGCAGAAGCAGCCAGCTGGATCTCCAACAAGCAGCATAAGACTTCTGCAGGACAGCCCTGTCACAATCACATGGGCCGCCTTCTCAAACCAAGGCTGAGTTTGACATGGTGGTAAAGGAAGTGGTAGAGGAAGTGCTGGGAAACTGTGCGGTGCAGTGAGGGCTAATGAAGCCTTCTGCGCCGTCATAAGTAACAGTCTTACTCGATGCTGGGCTGGACTCTGGCTGGCTTGTGGGGGAGGTAGGTTGCAGTGTGAGCAGGGGGAGGCTGGAGCTGCAGCTCCAGCATCCCCATTGGTTATCACACGGACTTGCTGTTAGAGCAGCGGCGGGTCCTAGTGCCTGCCGGTTCTTTTATCAAATCTGACTGACGGAAATAGCAGTAGTGATGCTGCTGTTCTCCTTTTGAAAAAAGAATAAAGTCAGAAATGACAGGGGGGGGCACGGGCCCGAGTGACACCCCCACCCCCCCTGGATCCGCCTATGAGCCCCTGGGTCCATGTCACAAACTATTTGGAATAGTAACCTGTAGCTAGCGAAGCGAGACACCGAGCCTGAAGTGTGGCGCGCGTCCAATGGTGCATAGAAAAAACAAAATACCCTCAAACGAACGGAGAACAGAGAAAACATTTAGGTGCTGTAAGGGCGGAAGTTATCTACTGCCCTCTCGTTATGTCACTTTCTGGTCCTAATCATGAAGGGAACATTGACACAACCCTGGAAGTACCCTCTGTATGTACTACTTCATCACTGGGCATTGTGTGTGTATAAAATACGCACACAATGCCCAGTGATGAAGTAGTATATACAGAGGGTACTCCCAGTGCTGATGGAGCAGTGTGTACTGTATATATATATGGAGTTGCAGCAACACTAGGAATGCACACAGTGGGGGTCATTCCGAGTTGATCGATCGCTAGCAGTTTTTAGCAGCTGTTCAAACGCATTGTCGCCACCCACCGGGGAGTGTATTTTCACTTTGCAGTAATGCGAACGCTTGTGCAGCAGAGCGCCTGCAAAAACATTTTGTGCAAAACAAGACCAACCCTGGACATACTCTTCGTGTGCATTGATTCTAACGTTGGTGGGACGGCTTTGACGTCACACACCCGCCCAGCGTTCGCCCAGCCATGCCTGAGTTTTCCCTGGCATGCCTGCATTTTTCCAAACACTCCCTGAAAACGGTCAGTTGCCACCCAGAAACGCCCCCTTCCTGTCAATCTTCTTGCGGCCGCCAGTGCGACTGAAAACTTTGCTAGAGCATGTGCAAAACCACAAAGGGCTTTGTACCCGTACGTCGCGCGTGTGCATTGCGGTGCATACGCATGCACAGAGATGCCATTTTTTAGCCTGATCGCTGAGCTGCGATCAACTCGTAATGACCCCCATTGTGGGGGTAATTCTGAGTTGATCGCAGCAGCAAGAAAGTTAGCAATTGGGCAAAACCATGTGCACTGCAGGTGTGGCAGATATAACATTTGCAGAGAGAGATAGATTTGGGTGGGTTATTTTATTTCTGTGCAGGGTAAATACTGGCTGCTTAATTTTAACACTGCAAATTAGAATGCAGATTGAACACACCACACCCAAATCTAACTCTCTCTGCACATGTTATATCTGCCTCCCCTGCAGTGCACATGGTTTTGTCCAATTGCTAAAAAATTTCCTGCTGCGATCAATTTGGAATTACCCCCTGTGTGTAATCTGTCACACTACATGTCCTGAGCTCCGTGTATCAGACTGTGGTAATTGCTGTGTGTGTGAGTGACTGGCTGCTCCAGCAGGGAGAGGGCTGTGCACCGATTGGCTCTCTGAGTCAATGAGAGTCAATCAGAGCTAACAATGGCCCTCATTCCGAGTTGATCGCTCGCTAGCTGCTTTTAGCAGCAGTGCAAACGCTAAGCCGCCGGCCTCTGGGAGTGTATCTTAGCTTAGCAGAATTGCTATCGAAAGGTTATAAAATGCAATTAAATATTTTCCTGCAGTTTCTGAGTAGCTCCAGACCTACTCCTAGATTGCGATCACTGCAGACTGTTTGGTTCCTGATTTGACGTCACATACACGCCCTACGTTTGGCCAGCCACTCCCCCGTTTCCCCAGGCACGCCTGCGTTTTCACCTGACACGCCTGCGTTTTTTAGTACACTCCCGGAAAACGGTCCGTTACCACCCAGAAACACCCACTTCCTGTCAATCACTCACCGATCAGCAGAGCGACTGAAAAGCGTCGCTTGGCCTGTGTAAAACTGCTTCCTTTGTTGTGAAAGTACTTTGCGCGTGCGCACTGCGGCCCATGCGCAGAACTGCCGATTTTAGCCTGATCGCTGTGCTGCGAAAAACAGCAGCGAGCGATCAACTCAGAATGACCACCATTGTGCACGGGTGGTCATTCCGAGTTGTTCGCTCGGTAAATTTCATCGCATCGCAGCGATTTTCCGCTTAGTGCGCATGCGCAATGTCCGCACTGCGACTGCGCCAAGTAAATTTGCTAAGAAGTTAGGAGTTTTACTCACGGCTTTTTCTTCGCTCAGGCGATCGTAGTGTGATTGACAGGAAGTGGGTGTTTCTGGGCGGAAACAGGCCGTTTTATGGGCGTGTGGGAAAAAACGCTACCGTTTCTGGGAAAAACGCGGGAGTGGCTGGAGAAACGGAGGAGTGTCTGGGCGAACGCTGGGTGTGTTTGTGACCTCAAACCTGGAACGACAAGCACTGAACTGATCGCAGATGCCGAGTAAGTGTCGAGCTACTCAGAAACTGCACAGAGATGTCTTATCGCAATATTGCGAATCTTTCGTTCGCAATTTTACTATGCTAAGATTCACTCCCAGTAGGCGGCGGCTTAGCGTGTGCAAAGCTGCTAAAAGCAGCTTGCGAGCGAACAACTCGGAATGACCACCACTGTTGCCTAGCAGCAACCTAGAGAGGGGATAGAGTAAGAGGACTGAGCTGGCTTATGTGTCAGGCAGAGAGTCAGCCTAGTCATGGGTAAAGAGATACATTGAACTGAGTTGAGACACATGTCTCAGCTCAGAGTAGTCTCTCGAGACAGTGTCTTGGTACATAAGTGGTCATTCCGACCCGTTCGTACACTGCAACTTTTTGCAGCTGTGCGAACGGGTCGGAACTGCGCCTGCGCACGGGTGTCATTGTGCAGGCGCGTCATTGCCTGGCGATAGCCGTCGCCAGGCAGCGACGAGGGGACCGAAGAAAGCGTTCGCAGCCGCGAACGCAAGAAGATTGACAGGAAGAAGGCGGACCTGGGTGGCAACATACCGTTTCTGAGGAGTGTCCGGAAAAACACAGGCGTGGTCAGCCATTGAAGAGGAGGTTCCTGACGTCAGGTCAATGCCGGATCATCGCAGCGGGTAACTCCAGAGCTGTGCAGAGACTGCACCAATTTTTTGTTTGTGCAGCTCTCTGCACAACCAATTGCAGCCCTGCACAGCCCTAACCCCCTACCCTGTAGGCGGCGATTACCTGGTCGCAGCAGTGCTAAAAATATCCTGCGTGCGACTACGTTGGAATGACCCCCATAGTTCTTTTGTAATGCATTGCAGACTGCGTACATGCAGTGAGTGCAGAGACTGCTGGCAGTGCTGGGACTCGTGGAGGGAGTGACTCAAGACAGTATCCGGTTTTTAGGTCGACAGTATGTCGACACTGAATTAAGGTTGACACATGACTAGGTCGACAGTTAAGCAAGGTCGACGTGGTCATTAGGTCGACATGGGCAAGGTTGACACACAAAAGGTTGACCCAGCTTTTTGGGGTTTTTAGTACTTTTTCATATCTTTTCTATCCAAGTGGGCATAAAGTTAGTTATAAACTATAAACTCTGTGCCCAAAGCATGGCGAGCAAATGCGTTTCAACTGTCGGTGGTCCCAGAATTCGGGTCAAGGACAACCCCCAAAACAAAAAAATTGTGTCGACCAAATGACCATGTCAACCTAGTCATGTGTTGCACCAAACAATCACTTACGTGAGAGAGCGCATAAAGATTTTAAACGATTTTTATTTCATATTAAAAAATATATAAAATTCAGTTCTAGCATCAATATATGCATAAACTAGAGATGAGCGGGTTCGGTTTCTCTGAATCCGAACCCGCCAGAACTTCATGTTTTTTTTCACGGGTCCGAGCGACTCGGATCTTCCCGCCTTGCTCGGTTAACCCGAGCACGCCCGAACGTCATCATGACGCTGTCGGATTCTCGCGAGGCTCGGATTCTATCGCGAGACTCGGATTCTATATAAGGAGCCGCGCGTCGCCGCCATTTTCACACGTGCATTGAGATTGATAGGGAGAGGACGTGGCTGGCGTCCTCTCCGTTTAGAATTAGAATAGATTAGAGAGACACTTGATTTACTAATTTTGGGGAGCATTAGGAGTACTCAGTAGTGTACAGTGCAGAGTTTTGCTGATAGTGACCAGTGACCACCACTTTTATTTATAATCCGTTCTCTGCCTGAAAAAAGCGATACACAGCACACAGTGACTCAGTCACATACCATATCTGTGTGCACTGCTCAGGCTCAGGCCAGTGTGCTGCATCATCTATTATCTATATATAATATTATATATATCTGTCTGACTGCTCAGCTCACACAGCTTATAATTGTGGGGGAGACTGGGGAGCACTACTGCAGTGCCAGTTATAGGTTATAGCAGGAGCCAGGAGTACATAATATAATCCGTTCTCTGCCTGAAAAAAGCGATACACAGCACACAGTGACTCAGTCACATACCATATCTGTGTGCACTGCTCAGGCTCAGGCCAGTGTGCTGCATCATCTATTATCTATATATAATATTATATATATCTGTCTGACTGCTCAGCTCACACAGCTTATAATTGTGGGGGAGACTGGGGAGCACTACTGCAGTGCCAGTTATAGGTTATAGCAGGAGCCAGGAGTACATAATATATTATATAGTGAGTGACCACCAGACACACAGTGCAGTTTATTTAATATATCCGTTCTCTGCCTGAAAAAAGCGATACACACAGTGACTCAGTCAGTCACATACCATATCTGTGTGCACTGCTCAGGCTCAGGCCAGTGTGCTGCATCATCTATATATATTATATATCTGTCTGACTGCTCAGCTCACACAGCTTATAATTGTGGGGGAGACTGGGGAGCACTACTGCAGTGCCAGTTATAGGTTATAGCAGGAGCCAGGAGTACATAATATTATATTAAAATTAAACAGTGCACACTTTTGCTGCAGGAGTGCCACTGCCAGTGTGACTAGTGACCAGTGACCTGACCACCAGTATATAATATTACTAGTAGTATACTATCTCTTTATCAACCAGTCTATATTAGCAGCAGACACAGTACAGTGCGGTAGTTCACGGCTGTGGCTACCTCTGTGTCGGCACTCGGCAGCCCGTCCATAATTGTATATACCACCTAACCGTGGTTTTTTTTTCTTTCTTTATACATACATACTAGTTACGAGTATACTATCTCTTTATCAACCAGTCTATATTAGCAGCAGACACAGTACAGTGCGGTAGTTCACGGCTGTGGCTACCTCTGTGTCGGCACTCGGCAGCCCGTCCATAATTGTATATACCACCTAACCGTGGTTTTTTTTTCATTCTTTATACATACATACTAGTTACGAGTATACTATCTCTTTATCAACCAGTCTATATTAGCAGCAGACACAGTACAGTGCGGTAGTTCACGGCTGTGGCTACCTCTGTGTCGGCACTCGGCAGCCCGTCCATAATTGTATATACCACCTAACCGTGGTTTTTTTTTCTTTCTTTATACATACATACTAGTTACGAGTATACTATCTCTTTATCAACCAGTCTATATATTAGCAGCAGACACAGTACAGTGCGGTAGTTCACGGCTGTGGCTACCTCTGTGTCGGCACTCGGCAGCCCGTCCATAATTGTATATACCACCTAACCGTGGTTTTTTTTTCTTTCTTTATACATACATACTAGTTACGAGTATACTATCTCTTTATCAACCAGTCTATATATTAGCAGCAGACACAGTACAGTGCGGTAGTTCACGGCTGTGGCTACCTCTGTGTCGGCACTCGGCAGCCCGTCCATAATTGTATACTAGTATCCAATCCATCCATCTCCATTGTTTACCTGAGGTGCCTTTAGTTGTGCCTATTAAAATATGGAGAACAAAAATGTTGAGGTTCCAAAATTAGGGAAAGATCAAGATCCACTTCCACCTCGTGCTGAAGCTGCTGCCACTAGTCATGGCCGAGACGATGAAATGCCAGCAACGTCGTCTGCCAAGGCCGATGCCCAATGGCATAGTACAGAGCATGTCAAATCCAAAACACCAAATATCAGAAAAAAAAGGACTCCAAAACCTAAAATAAAATTGTCGGAGGAGAAGCGTAAACTTGCCAATATGCCATTTACCACACTGAGTGGCAAGGAACGGCTGAGGCCCTGGCCTATGTTCATGGCTAGTGGTTCAGGTTTTTTGGAAGGGACATCCTGCGTGACACTGCAGTGCCACTCCTAGATGGGCCCGGTGTTTGTGTCGGCCACTAGGGTCGCTAATCTTACTCACACAGCTACCTCATTGCGCCTCTTTTTTTCTTTGCGTCATGTGCTGTTTGGGGAGGGTTTTTTGGAAGGGACATCCTGCGTGACACTGCAGTGCCACTCCTAGATGGGCCCGGTGTTTGTGTCGGCCACTAGGGTCGCTTATCTTACTCACACAGCGACCTCGGTGCAAATTTTAGGACTAAAAATAATATTGTGAGGTGTGAGGTATTCAGAATAGACTGAAATTAGTGTAAATTATGGTTTTTGAGGTTAATAATACTTTGGGATCAAAATGACCCCCAAATTCTATGATTTAAGCTGTTTTTTAGTGTTTTTGGAAAAAAACACCCGAATCCAAAACACACCCGAATCCGACAAAAAAAATTCGGTGAGGTTTTGCCAAAACGCGTTCGAACCCAAAACACGGCCGCGGAACCGAACCCAAAACCAAAACACAAAACCCGAAAAATTTCAGGCGCTCATCTCTAGCATAAACCTGCTAAAAAACCTTTTGAAACAGTATAATTGGTATTGCTACGCACAAAGAAAAACCTATCATTAGATAGAAACACAAGTCAGTCCAAAAAATTGTACTTATCACCAGCTGCCACTTGTTTGCATAATTTTCTTCAGGGTTCCTTATATTTCCACTTAGTTGCTAGAATACAACTTAATGTCCCGCATAATTATATTCCAGATTTTTTATCCACAAGGTGTAAGTATTAGTACCGCTTGAGTTTCATAGGTTATGAACGTTTTTCAAAATAAAAGTGCTGCTGCAAAGTTCCCCCTTAATCCAAGGGTTTATTCAGACTGTGGAACTTTAGATAAATAATATGACCAGACTTAGTTTTCCCTACGGGGAATAGACTCTTATCCAATGACACCCAGATGGTAATGTGTCTAACACCTGAGGAATGATTGTCAGTTTAGAGAACTATGTCTCACCTCACCGCAGCCCGGGTATGGTATCGGTATCTTCCTTCAAAAGACAGCCGTAGCTAGCAGTCATTATTTCTTCACTGTTACCGCTGTGCTCACAGGACGTAGCGTGTCCACCTGTAAGACCCCAAACCGCGGCAGTGCACCTCAGGAGTCTTCTCTATTGTAGCCGTCTGGCTTCCCCATGCCAGAGCTTATAGAACCACTGCGTGGTGTGATGATGTACTGCGGCACCCAGCTACGGCAGCGCGCCGCTGGATTTCCCCTGCTGGAGCCGGCCGACTTTTCCTCACCAGAGCCCAATCAGGCAGTTATAAGGTTTTGCAGTGAGTAGTAGTATTGCTGGTCCTCCCGGTCGAAAGCAAGGGAGTCTGTCTCACAGTCCTAGTGGGGGGTATTCAAAAGCGCTTAGCAGAATGTCCTTAACGCGTTTCTCCGTTATAGAATTTTAACGGTTTCATCAGAAGGTAACTACCTGTGCTTGACCCACCTCTATTTAAGAGGGATCTCCTCCAATCAGTCTCTCTCATCCATTATGAGGGGCAGGTGTGCAGCAGGTGTATATGCATATATGCATTTTGTGGTCAGCTGGATAGACTCCTTTTAAATCAATTGCAGGGAACATATCCCATAAAAACATACATTAAGATACCATATATACTAATCACATCCTCATCAGAGGGATAATACATAAAAATAAACATTCTTTATATTTCTTTGTGTGATTTTTAGCAATGGCAGCACGTGAGTAGATTATTATCACCTCTATCAATCTATAGGTTAAATGGATCTAAATTACTACCTTGGCTAGCCATAGTAGGCATAGCCTAATGGAGAGAGCCACGGACTATCAACATATTCTCCTGGGTTCTAATCCCACTCTAGACTTCATTTGACTAAAAAGTCTCAATCAATAAAAAATATATGTTTCTAAGTGTCAGTTTAATTTATAGTGTCCGCTATTCTCTCCATTAATTGTATTATATTACATTTTCAGATACACTTTCCGGTACATTAAATACCACATATTTCTCATATAACCCTAAACATTTTCCTTAGGTACATACAACATACTTTCAAAAAAAGACTTTCATTAAATAATATATCCCCACTATATCGGGAGATACTATTCTTATATATTTATTTTATATATAGCCTTTATCCAGAGACATATCAAAAATATATATTCTTACAAGAGGAGAGGGAAGAATGAAAAAAAAAAAAAAAAAGGGGGGGAGTTTGTTTTCAGAGACGTATCCATAGTTTGTTTTCAGAGACATATCAAAATATATATTCTTACAAATGGAGATGAAAGAATGACAAACAAGAAAAAGAAAAAGAGTTTGCTTTAGGGGGAGAAGAACAGGAAAATATTTTACTAGTATAAGGACTCATACCATTTTTTCACACTCTGTCTCTCAATCTCATATATTGTTCATTTCTATATTATCATTGAGCCCAAGTGGAGACAGAGAGCCCAAGGAGAAGATCCAAAAGGCCTCCCTCTTACAGAGACGGTTGAATCTGTCTCCACCTCTGGCAGTAATAGGAACATGCTCAATTCCCTGTATCACCAGACCATCCATACTGCCTTTGTGTTTAGATTGAATATGTGTGGACAAAGTATGTGTCCTTAACCCCTTTATAATGTTACGCCTATGTTCCAGGAACCTTATATTTAATTTGCGAGTAGTACGCCCCACATATTGAGTGCCACATATGCACGTTATCAAATATATTACATATGTGGTATTACAATCGATATGACTTTTAATTTCAAAGTCAATACCGTATGTGTTAGAATAAAAGTGTGTACTATTATGCCCTATATGTTCACAGGTCATACACCCTGATCGTCCACATCTGAAGCAGCCTTCTTTTTGTGGGATAGAGCATAGCCAGGTCTCCCTTGTTTTCCCAATTGAAGCCGAACCCACATAGTGACTGGGTGTCAGGAAGCTCTGTAAATTCTAGAGATGAGCGGGTTCGGTTCCTCTGAATCCGAACCCGCCCGAACTTCATGTTTTTTTACACGGGTCCGAGCGACTCGGATCTTCCCGCCTTGCTCGGTTAACCCGAGCGCGCCCGAACGTCATCATCACGCTGTCGGATTCTCGCGAGGCTCGGATTCTATCGCGAGACTCGGATTCTATATAAGGAGCCGCGCGTCGCCGCCATTTTCACACGTGCATTGAGATTGATAGGGATAGGACGTGGCTGGCGTCCTCTCCGTTTAGAAATAGATAGGAGAGTGAGAGTGAGACACTTCATTTACTGGAGCTTAGGAGGAGTACTCAGAGAGTGCAGAATTTTGCTGATAGTAGTTAGTTAGTTATACTAGTGACTGACCAGTGAGACCACCAGTGCAGTTTTATTATTATTTAATATAATCCGTTCTCTGCCTGAAAAAAACGATACACAGTGACTCAGTCACATACCATATCTGTGCTCAGCCCAGTGTGCTGCATCATCTATGTATAATATCTGACTGTGCTCACACAGCTTAATTGTGGGGGAGACTGGGGAGCAGTTATAGGTTATAGCAGGAGCCAGGAGTACATATTAAACAGTGCACACTTTTGCTGCCAGAGTGCCACTGCCAGTGTGACTGACCAGTGACCTGACCACACTGACCACCAGTATATTGTGATTGTCTGCCTGAAAAAGTTAAACACTCGTCGTGTGACTTGTGTGGTGTTTTTTTATTCTATAAAAAACTCATTCTGCTGACAGACAGTGTCCAGCTGGTCCGTCATTATATAATATATACCTGTCCGGCTGCAGTAGTGATATATATATATTTTTTATATCATTATTTATCATCCAGTCTATACTAGCAGCAGACACAGTACGGTAGTTCACGGCTGTAGCTACCTCTGTGTCGGCACTCGGCAGTCCATCCATAATTGTATACCACCTACCCGTGGTTTTTTTTTTCTTTCTTCTTTATACATACTACATCTCATTATCATCCAGTCTATATTAGTAGCAGACACAGTACAGTACGGTAGTCCACGGCTGTAGCTATCTCTGTGTCGGCACTCGGCAGTCCATCCATAATTGTATACCACCACCTACCCGTGGTTTTTTTTTTCTTTCTTCTTTATACATACTACATCTCATTATCATCCAGTCTATGGCCCTCATTCCGAGTTGATCGGTCGCAAGGCGAATTTAGCAGAGTTACACACGCTAAGCCGCCGCCTACTGGGAGTGAATCTTAGCTTCTTAAAATTGCGACCGATGTATTCGCAATAATGCGATTACTAACTACTTAGCAGTTTCAGAGTAGCTCCAGACTTACTCTGCCTGTGCGATCATTTCAGTGCTTGTCGTTCCTGGTTGACGTCACAAACACACCCAGCGTTCGCCCAGGCACTCCCACCGTTTCTCCGGCCACTCCTGCGTTTTTCCCGGAAACGGTAGCGTTTTCAGCCACACGCCCCTGAAACGCCGTGTTTCCGCCCAGTAACACCCATTTCCTGTCAATCACATTACGTTCGCCGGAGCGAAGAAAAAGCCGTGAGTAAAAATACTTTCTTCATAGTAAAGTTACTTGGCGCAGTCGCAGTGCGAACATTGCGCATGCGTACTAAGCGGATTTTCACTGCGATGCGATGAAAAATACCGAGCGAACAACTCGGAATGAGGGCCTATATTAGCAGCAGACACAGTACGGTAGTCCACGGCTGTAGCTACCTCTGTGTCGGCACTCGGCAGTCCATCCATAATTGTATACCACCTACCCGTGGTTTTTTTTTTCTTTCTTCTTTATACATACTACATCTCATTATCAACCAGTCTATATTAGCAGCAGACACAGTACGGTAGTCCACGGCTGTAGCTACCTCTGTGTCGGCACTCGGCAGTCCATCCATAATTGTATACCACCTACCCGTGGTTTTTTTTTTCTTTCTTCTTTATACATACTACATCTCATTATCAACCAGTCTATATTAGCAGCAGACAGAGTACGGTAGTCCACGGCTGTAGCTACCTCTGTGTCGGCACTCGGCAGTCCATCCATAATTGTATACCACCTACCCGTGGTTTTTTTTTTCCTTCTTCTTTATACATACTACATCTCATTATCAACCAGTCTATATTAGCAGCAGACACAGTACGGTAGTCCACGGCTGTAGCTACCTCTGTGTCGGCACTCGGCAGTCCATCCATAATTGTATACCACCTACCCGTGGTTTTTTTTTTCTTTCTTCTTTATACATACTACATCTCATTATCAACCAGTCTATATTAGCAGCAGACAGAGTACGGTAGTCCACGGCTGTAGCTACCTCTGTGTCGGCACTCGGCAGTCCATCCATAATTGTATACCACCTACCCGTGGTTTTTTTTTCTTTCTTCTTTATACATACTACATCTCATTATCAACCAGTCTATATTAGCAGCAGACACAGTACGGTAGTCCACGGCTGTAGCTACCTCTGTGTCGGCACTCGGCAGTCCATCCATAATTGTATACCACCTACCCGTGGTTTTTTTTTCTTTCTTCTTTATACATACTACATCTCATTATCAACCAGTCTATATTAGCAGCAGACACAGTACGGTAGTCCACGGCTGTAGCTACCTCTGTGTCGGCACTCGGCAGTCCATCCATAATTGTATACCACCTACCCGTGGTTTTTTTTTTCTTTCTTCTTTATACATACTACATCTCATTATCAACCAGTCTATATTAGCAGCAGACACAGTACGGTAGTCCACGGCTGTAGCTACCTCTGTGTCGGCACTCGGCAGTCCATCCAAAATTGTATACTAGTATCCATCCATCTCCATTGTTTACCTGAGGTGCCTTTTAGTTGTGCCTATTAAAATATGGAGAACAAAAATGTTGAGGTTCCAAAATTAGGGAAAGATCAAGATCCACTTCCACCTCGTGCTGAAGCTGCTGCCACTAGTCATGGCCGAGACGATGAAATGCCAGCAACGTCGTCTGCCAAGGCCGATGCCCAATGTCATAGTACAGAGCATGTCAAATCCAAAACACCAAATATCAGTAAAAAAAGGACTCCAAAACCTAAAAGAAAATTGTCGGAGGAGAAGCGTAAACTTGCCAATATGCCATTTACCACACGGAGTGGCAAGGAATGGCTGAGGCCCTGGCCTATGTTCATGGCTAGTGGTTCATCTTCACATGAGGATGGAAGCACTCAGCATCTCGCTAGAAAAATGAAAAGACTCAAGCTGGCAAAAGCAGTAGCACCGCAAAGAACTGTGCGTTCTTCGAAATCCCAAATCCACAAGGAGAGTCCAATTGTGTCGGTTGCGATGCCTGACCTTCCCAACACTGGACGTGAAGAGCATGCGCCTTCCACCATTTGCACGCCCCCTGCAAGTGCTGGAAGGAGCACCCGCAGTCCAGTTCCTGATAGTCAGATTGAAGATGTCAGTGTTGAAGTACACCAGGATGAGGAGGATATGGGTGTTGCTGGCGCTGGGGAGGAAATTGACCAGGAGGATTCTGATGGTGAGGTGGTTTGTTTAAGTCAGGCACCCGGGGAGACACCTGTTGTCCGTGGGAGGAATATGGCCACTGACATGCCTGGTGAAAATACCAAAAAAATCAGCTCTTCGGTGTGGAAGTATTTCAACAGAAATGCGGACAACAGGTGTCAAGCCGTGTGTTGCCTTTGTCAAGCTGTAATAAGTAGGGGTAAGGACGTTAACCACCTCGGAACATCCTCCCTTATACGTCACCTGCAGCGCATTCATAATAAGTCAGTGACAAGTTCAAAAACTTTGGGCGACAGCGGAAGCAGTCCACTGACCAGTAAATCCCTTCCTCTTGTAACCAAGCTCACGCAAACCACCCCACCAACTCCCTCAGTGTCAATTTCCTCCTTCCCCAGGAATGCCAATAGTCCTGCAGGCCATGTCACTGGCAATTCTGACGAGTCCTCTCCTGCCTGGGATTCCTCCGATGCATCCTTGCGTGTAACGCCTACTGCTGCTGGCGCTGCTGTTGTTGCTGCTGGGAGTCGATGGTCATCCCAGAGGGGAAGTCGTAAGCCCACTTGTACTACTTCCAGTAAGCAATTGACTGTTCAACAGTCCTTTGCGAGGAAGATGAAATATCACAGCAGTCATCCTGCTGCAAAGCGGATAACTGAGGCCTTGACAACTATGTTGGTGTTAGACGTGCGTCCGGTATCCGCCGTTAGTTCACAGGGAACTAGACAATTTATTGAGGCAGTGTGCCCCCGTTACCAAATACCATCTAGGTTCCACTTCTCTAGGCAGGCGATACCGAGAATGTACACGGACGTCAGAAAAAGACTCACCAGTGTCCTAAAAAATGCAGTTGTACCCAATGTCCACTTAACCACGGACATGTGGACAAGTGGAGCAGGGCAGGGTCAGGACTATATGACTGTGACAGCCCACTGGGTAGATGTATGGAATCCCGCCGCAAGAACAGCAGCGGCGGCACCAGTAGCAGCATCTCGCAAACGCCAACTCTTTCCTAGGCAGGCTACGCTTTGTATCACCGCTTTCCAGAATACGCACACAGCTGAAAACCTCTTACGGCAACTGAGGAAGATCATCGCGGAATGGCTTACCCCAATTGGACTCTCCTGTGGATTTGTGGCATGGGACAACGCCAGCAATATTGTGTGTGCATTAAATATGGGCAAATTCCAGCACGTCCCATGTTTTGCACATACCTTGAATTTGGTGGTGCAGAATTTTTAAAAAAACGACAGGGGCGTGCAAGAGATGCTGTCGGTGGCCAGAAGAATTGCGGGACACTTTCGGCGTACAGGCACCACGTACAGAAGACTGGAGCACCACCAAAAACTACTGAACCTGCCCTGCCATCATCTGAAGCAAGAAGTGGTAACGAGGTGGAATTCAACCCTCTATATGCTTCAGAGGTTGGAGGAGCAGCAAAAGGCCATTCAAGCCTATCCAATTAAGCACGATATAGGAGGTGGAATGCACCTGTCTCAAGCGCAGTGGAGAATGATTTCAACGTTGTGCAAGGTTCTGATGCCCTTTGAACTTGCCACACGTGAAGTCAGTTCAGACACTGCCAGCCTGAGTCAGGTCATTCCCCTCATCAGGCTTTTGCAGAAGAAGCTGGAGACATTGAAGGAGGAGCTAACACGGAGCGATTCCGCTAGGCATGTGGGACTTGTGGATGGAGCCCTTAATTCGCTTAACAAGGATTCACGGGTGGTCAATCTGTTGAAATCAGAGCACTACATTTTTGCCACCGTGCTCGATCCTAGATTTAAAGCCTACCTTGGATCTCTCTTTCCGGCAGACACAAGTCTGCTGGGGTTGAAAGACCTGCTGGTGAGAAAATTGTCAAGTCAAGCGGAACGCGACCTGTCAACATCTCCTCCTTAACATTCTCCCGCAACTGGGGGTGCGAGGAAAAGGCTCAGAATTCCGAGCCCACCCGCTGGCGGTGATGCAGGGCAGTCTGGAGCGACTGCTGATGCTGACATCTGGTCCGGACTGAAGGACCTGACAACGATTACGGACATGTCGTCTACTGTCACTGCATATGATTCTCTCAACATTGAAAGAATGGTGGAGGATTATATGAGTGACCGCATCCAAGTAGGCACGTCACACAGTCCGTACTTATACTAGCAGGAAAAAGAGGCAATTTGGAGGCCCTTGCACAAACTGGCTTTATTCTACCTAAGTTGCCCTCCCACAAGTGTGTACTCCGAAAGAGTGTTTAGTGCCGCCGCTCACCTTGTCAGCAATCGGCGTACGAGGTTACATCCAGAAAATGTGGAGAAGATAATGTTCATTAAAATGAATTATAATCAATTCCTCCGCGGAGACATTGACCAGCAGCAATTGCCTCCACAAAGTACACAGGTAGCTGAGATGGTGGATTCCAGTGGGGACGAATTGATAATCTGTGAGGAGGGGGATGTACACGGTGATATATCGGAGGATGATGATGAGGTGGACATCTTGCCTCTGTAGAGCCAGTTTGTGCAAGGAGAGATTAATTGCTTCTTTTTTGGTGGGGGTCCAAACCAACCCGTCATATCAGTCACAGTCGTGTGGCAGACCCTGTCACTGAAATGATGGGTTGGTTAAAGTGTGCATGTCCTGTTTATACAACATAAGGGTGGGTGGGAGGGCCCAAGGACAATTCCATCTTGCACCTCTTTTTTCTTTAATTTTTCTTTGCGTCATGTGCTGTTTGGGGAGTGTTTTTTGGAAGGGCCATCCTGCGTGACACTGCAGTGCCACTCCTAGATGGGCCCGGTGTTTGTGTCGGCCACTAGGGTCGCTTATCTTACTCACACAGCTACCTCATTGCGCCTCTTTTTTTCTTTGCGTCATGTGCTGTTTGGGGAGGGTTTTTTGGAAGGGACATCCTGCGTGACACTGCAGTGCCACTCCTAGATGGGCCCGGTGTTTGTGTCGGCCACTAGGGTCGCTTATCTTACTCACACAGCTACCTCATTGCGCCTCTTTTTTTCTTTGCGTCATGTGCTGTTTGGGGAGGGTTTTTTGGAAGGGACATCCTGCGTGACACTGCAGTGCCACTCCTAGATGGGCCCGGTGTTTGTGTCGGCCACTAGGGTCGCTTATCTTACTCACACAGCTACCTCATTGCGCCTCTTTTTTTCTTTGCGTCATGTGCTGTTTGGGGAGGGTTTTTTGGAAGGGACATCCTGCGTGACACTGCAGTGCCACTCCTAGATGGGCCCGGTGTTTGTGTCGGCCACTAGGGTCGCTTATCTTACTCACACAGCTACCTCATTGCGCCTCTTTTTTTCTTTGCGTCATGTGCTGTTTGGGGAGGGTTTTTTGGAAGGGACATCCTGCGTGACACTGCAGTGCCACTCCTAGATGGGCCAGGTGTTTGTGTCGGCCACTAGGGTCGCTTAGCTTAGTCATCCAGCGACCTCGGTGCAAATTTTAGGACTAAAAATAATATTGTGAGGTGTGAGGTATTCAGAATAGACTGAAAATTAGTGGAAATGATGGTTTTTGAGGTTAATAATACTTTGGGATCAAAATGACCCCCAAATTCTATGATTTAAGCTGTTTTTTAGGTTTTTTGGAAAAAAACACCCAAATCCAAAACACACCCGAATCCGACAAAAAAAATTCGGTTAGGTTTTGCCAAAACGCGGTCGAACCCAAAACACGGCCGCGGAACCGAACCCAAAACCAAAACACAAAACCCGAAAAATTTCCGGCGCTCATCTCTAGTAAATTCCTCGCTTTATTAAATACAATCTGAGGTTCTATTTCCAGTACTGGTGCTAGCACTTTATCTGCCTTCAAAATAGACATGTTCTTTTTCAACAGATCTTTAATTTCCCCTGAACTAGAGTTGTATTTAGTAATGAACCTAAGCTCAGTGTTCTCAAGCGGTACTAATACTTACACCTTGTGGATAAAAAATCTGGAATATAATTATGCGGGACATTAAGTTGTATTCTAGCCATTAAGTGGAAATATAAGGAACCCTGAAGCCAATTATGCAAACAAGTGGCAGCTGGTGATAAGTACTAGCCAAGGTAGTAATTTAGATCCATTTAACCTATAGATTGATAGAGGTGATAATAATCTACTCACGTGCTGCCATTGCTAAAAATCACACAAAGAAATATAAAGAATGTTTATTTTTATGTATTATCCCTCTGATGAGGATGTGATTAGTATATATGGTATCTTAATGTATGTTTTTATGGGATATGTTCCCTGCAATTGATTTAAATGGAGTCTATCCAGCTGACCACAAAATGCATATATGCATATACACCTGCTGCACACCTGCCCCTCATAATGGATGAGAGAGACTGATTGGAGGAGATCCCTCTTAAATAGAGGTGGGTCAAGCACAGGTAGTTACCTTCTGATGAAACCGTTAAAATTCTATAACGGAGAAACGCGTTAAGGACATTCTGCTAAGCGCTTTTGAATACCCCCCACTAGGACTGTGAGACAGACTCCCTTGCTTTCGACCGGGAGGACCAGCAATACTACTACTCACTGCAAAACCCTATAACTGCCTGATTGGGCTCTGGTGAGGAAAAGTCGGCCGGCTCCAGCAGGGGAAATCCAGCGGCGCGCTGCCGTAGCTGGGTGCCGCAGTACATCATCACACCACGCAGTGGTTCTATAAGCTCTGGCATGGGGAAGCCAGACGGCTACAATAGAGAAGACTCCTGAGGTGCACTGCCGCGGTTTGGGGTCTTACAGGTGGACACGCTACGTCCTGTGAGCACAGCGGTAACAGTGAAGAAATAACGACTGCTAGCTACGGCTGTCTTTGGAAGGAAGATACCGATACCATACCCGGGCTGCGGTGAGGTGAGACATAGTTCTCTAAACTGACAATCATTCCTCAGGTGTTAGACACATTACCATCTGGGTGTCATTGGATAAGAGTCTATTCCCCGTAGGGAAAACTAAGTCTGGTCATATTATTTATCTAAAGTTCCACAGTCTGAATAAACCCTTGGATTAAGGGGGAACTTTGCAGCAGCACTTTTATTTTGAAAAACGTTCATAACCTATGAAACTCAAGCGGTACTAATACTTACACCTTGTGGATAAAAAATCTGGAATATAATTATGCGGGACATTAAGTTGTATTCTAGCCACTAAGTGGAAATATAAGGAACCCTGAAGCCAATTATGCAAACAAGTGGCAGCTGGTGATAAGTACAATTTTTTGGACTGACTTGTGTTTCTATCTAATGATAGGTTTTTCTTTGTGCGTAGCAATACCAATTATACTGTTTCAAAAGTTTTTTTAGCAGGTTTATGCATATATTGATGCTAGAACTGAATTTTATATATTTTTTAATATGAAATAAAAATCGTTTAAAATCTTTATGCGCTCTCTCACGTAAGTGATTGTTTGGTGTAGAATTTGGTAATACTTCAGAATACTAAATGGGAGCTGCACTTAGATTTTAAGCTGTGTGATCAGTTAAGTAAATTGGATACTGTATAGAAACTAATTAATATTCTGTTTTCAATACATTTGCGCCTGAATCTATATCTACGCACGGACGTGGGGGGAACCACAATTAAGTTGGGCCCTGTATGCCCGTGCGTCTGTATATCTGTATTGTTGTATGGTTTATCTGGAATTTTTTTTTTGGGCAGCAGTGTACAATGGCAGCACGTGAGACTATTGAAGAGAGAAATATGAGGAGGAATCTCTTGTTAAGTAACACATTGAGTAGAGAAAATACCTTAGGGGAAGCTAACCCACTGGATATGCATCATCTATTTTTCAGATTAGAAACACTTCTTATGACGGAGACACGTCATTGGCTAGATAAAATGCTCTTGGTAAAATACAAAAAAGAAAAAATGATCCCAAGAGGCCTTAGAATTTTTAAGTCATGTTCATTTAAAGATAATGTGGATCTAGAGGAAAAGTGGAATGAGACTTTAGATAGCTGTTCCCTTTCTCTGATAGACCTTTTAATTGTCTATCGAGAAACAAAGGTGAAAGAAGTAGCTGTAGAGATAGATAAAATACAGAATCTATTGAAGCCCTTCAATGTAAGAATGTAACACCCCACTGGTATATGGTATGCAAAATCTGCAGTCACTGTGTATAGTGCATCACACTTACTCTGCCCCGGCTTGTCATGGGTTCAGGCACGGATACCAGAGGGCGCCCTGACTAATCAGGTGTTTAATTACAAGTGCATTGTGGGTGTGGACTACAGGTGTCGGTGCAGCGCATAAAGAATTGGGCGCCAGGCCATCTCAGAAAAACAGCATAAAGTTTATTTAAACATCAAACAGGGATATTGCAGGGATAACTTGTGAACACCCCTCCAGCACAAAGCATAAGTTACAGTGGATCCCATATCAGGGCACCTCCTCCAGCGCATCGCTTAGTCGCAGCGGCATATATATGGCGAACTTCAGTACGTACCAGGGCATTCTGTGACCAGTAGTGCTACACATCAGGTTGCCGTCTCTCTCTCTCTCTTACTTAGCGAGGATTCTTTTCCTTGGGGGCGCTTACTCACGCCGCGTGGCTTTCCGACCACTTCACCCAGATACCTCTCGAGATACTTTTCCATGGGGGCGCTTACTCACGCCACGTGGCTTCCGACCACTTCACCCAGATACCTCTTGAGACTCACACCATTAGCACACTTTTCTCCTGGCATCACCCTTTCAGTAGATTCTGCATACTGCTGCTCTCACACTGCGATGTCTCCCTCTGTCAAGTGCCTTGCTGTGGCTGGCATCACTCCCCACCAAAACATGTGGGGAGCCCTCACTGGGGCTACATCTTTCTGGCTAATCCAACTCACTGAGTATCTGCTCACTCTCCTCTCACTGTCTGCTCACTCTCCCCACTGACTGTCCTCTCCCTAGGCTGCTGCAGGACAACCTTTTTATAACCCTGCATTCCCAGGTACACATTCTATCTGGGATTTCCCGCTCTGTGTTTCCCGCTCTCAGTTTCCCGCTCTGAGTCTGCAAATGAGTGAGTCATGCCCTTTGCATTTTGCAGACTGATCTGTATAGCTATAAGCTGTGCTGTTAACTCCTTCTGTGCTGCAAGCTGTAGGCTGCTGGCACAGTGCTATGCAACTCCAGCAAACATTTTACTTTTATTAAAGTCATGCTGGCACCTGTAGTGCCACAGTTGATTTGGGCTGCAGTTTCAGGGTATCACAAGAGCAGATTTTAAGGATTCTGAATATAGAATGAATCAGAAAATAGAAGCTTTTGAACAGCAGCTAATATCGACAAAAAAATCAAAAATTAACAAGAGATAAACAGGATTATGAAAGAAATGAAGTAAGATCCTATAATAGAAGATTTAGGAATCATCCAGGACAAGAACTGGCAAACATCTATCCAAAAGGGAACTATGGTTATAGAAATAAGAAATATAGGAAGAATAATAACGGGGAACAAGCAAGTGATAGAGAGAGAAATGAGGCTAGGAGAGAATCACGAAGATATCCCACTCCCACCCCTAAAAATATTATAAGGACACGAGATCCACAAACGAATTATAATAGCACTCGCCCTAATACAGATTATAACCAAAGGGGGACTAGACCCAAGAATAAAGGACAGACTGTAAATACAAATAAAGAAAATCAAGGTGCCCACTCTGACTCCTCTTTTTTAGATAAAGATCTATACCCCATCTGGAAAGGTCGAAACAGATTTACAGTGTTGAGCCAAGACTCACCCAAAATAAAGGATTTCGAATCAGAGAATGCAGAGGAGGAAGTAAAAAATGCCACCAAAAGCGCAAGAAAAGATTAAGAAATAGGGGACTGTTCAATTTATCATCTAGAGTACTAAGTGAAAGTGAAAAGGCTGTTATTGCGAAGGGGTTAAAATTCGCCCCTACGCAGGGACCTGACCTATTTGAGCTCTTTATTGAGCTCAATAGGTTCACTAAAGACCTATGCAGACAAAGATTTTTTGCAAACAAAGTATTGAAAGAAGCGAACGAGGTTCCCGTCCTTTTAGATAGAGGAGATCAGGCAGCTTTGGATATACTTGTGGAACTTGAGCAAGAGGGTAATAAGACAGTGAGGGTTTTTGACATAGAAAGGGAAAACAAAAATATATTTAGGAAGAAATCCGAATTCTACCCGATGCAACATAAAAGTGGAATGATAGAAACCTTCTACACTGTAACCCTAGACGGTCTAAGAGACATCTGTAGTAAAAAAAAGAAAAAAGAGGGATAATTTACATAAAAGAGAAAGAAATGCACTTAGAAATTTAATGAAATTAAATAAATCCATAATAATTAAGAATGCGGATAAAGGTGGTGGTACAGTAGTGCAGGATAAGACTGCATATGAAGAGGAAGCATATAGACAACTGAACAGTAAGAAATTTTATTCGAAATTAACATATAATCCAACATCTGCTTTTGTGTGTGAGTTTAAGATGTTCTTGGAAAGGGCGTTCCTGGATGGGGCAATATCCAGACAGGAATATAATTTTTTATTTAATCCATATCCTGTGATACCCACTTATTATCATTTGCCCAAAATTCACAAATCCCTCACTGCACCTCCCGGGTGCCCTATTATTTCTGGTATTGGGTCCCTTACCACTAATTTATCTTCCTTTATTGATTCTTTTTTACAGCCACATGTGACCACACTTAGGTCTTACATCAGAGATTCTATGCATTTTTTGAATTTATTGTCATCTGTGATATGGCAAGATAATTATATCTTTATCACGTGTGACGTAGAGTCACTTTACACCAATATTCCACATATAGGGGGAGTAGAGGCGATCAAAAGCTTCCTCCTCCATGATGTCGACCTAAGTGAGGCCAGACTTAAATTTGTTTTAGATGCTATCTTTTTCACTCTTACGCACAATTATTTCACCTTTAATGCACAATTTTATTTGCAGACTCTGGGTACTGCCATGGGCACCAAGTTCGCCCCTAGTTTTGCCAATTTATATATGGGCCGATTTGAAGAGACCTTTATCTGGTCAGGCCCATTTGGGGCGAACTTGGTGCTCTATGGCAGGTACATAGATGATATGTTTTTTATTTGGGATGGGGATTTTAGTTTGGCAAAACTGTTTGTGGAGTACTTAAACACAAATCAGTTTGGATTAAAATGCACGAGCACTATACATGGCACAAGGATTTCCTTTCTGGATATTGCCCTTGAAGTTAGGAACGGTGATATAATCACCTCTACTTTTAAGAAGGAGGTTGATTGTAATAAGCTTCTAAACTATTCTAGCTGTCACTATCAACCTTGGCTTAGGAATATACCACGCAGCCAATATATGAGACATAGACGGAACTGTTCAGACACTTTAGATTATAATCAGCAAGCACAAGACCTCACTACTGCATTACTTGAACAGGGATATCCTGAAGATATCCTAGAGAAGGCAGAAAGCCAGGCTAAAACAATGGATAGGGAGTCTCTCCTGATAACTAAAAAGAAATATGATTCTAAAGAGAACACTGAGCTTAGGTTCATTACTAAATACAACTCTAGTTTAGGGGAAATTAAAGATCTGTTGAAAAAGAACATGTCTATTTTGAAGGCAGATAAAGTGCTAGCACCAGTACTGGAAATAGAACCTCAGATTGTATTTAAGAAAGCGAGGAATTTACAGAGCTTCCTGACACCCAGTCACTATGTGGGTTCGGCTTCAATTGGGAAAACAAGGGAGACCTGGCTATGCTCTATCCCACAAAAAGAAGGCTGCTTCAGATGTGGACGATCAGGGTGTATGACCTGTGAACATATAGGGCATAATAGTACACACTTTTATTCTAACACATACGGTATTGACTTTGAAATTAAAAGTCATATCGATTGTAATACCACATATGTAATATATTTGATAACGTGCATATGTGGCACTCAATATGTGGGGCGTACTACTCGCAAATTAAATATAAGGTTCCTGGAACATAGGCGTAACATTATAAAGGGGTTAAGGACACATACTTTGTCCACACATATTCAATCTAAACACAAAGGCAGTATGGATGGTCTGGTGATACAGGGAATTGAGCATGTTCCTATTACTGCCAGAGGTGGAGACAGATTCAACCGTCTCTGTAAGAGGGAGGCCTTTTGGATCTTCTCCTTGGGCTCTCTGTCTCCACTTGGGCTCAATGATAATATAGAAATGAACAATATATGAGATTGAGAGACAGAGTGTGAAAAAATGGTATGAGTCCTTATACTAGTAAAATATTTTCCTGTTCTTCTCCCCCTAAAGCAAACTCTTTTTCTTTTTCTTGTTTGTCATTCTTTCATCTCCATTTGTAAGAATATATATTTTGATATGTCTCTGAAAACAAACTATGGATACGTCTCTGAAAACAAACTCCCCCCCCCCTTTTTTTTTTTTTTCATTCTTCCCTCTCCTCTTGTAAGAATATATATTTTTGATATGTCTCTGGATAAAGGCTATATATAAAATAAATATATAAGAATAGTATCTCCCGATATAGTGGGGATATATTATTTAATGAAAGTCTTTATTTGAAAGTATGTTGTATGTACCTAAGGAAAATGTTTAGGGTTATATGAGAAATATGTGGTATTTAATGTACCGGAAAGTGTATCTGAAAATGTAATATAATACAATTAATGGAGAGAATAGCGGACACTATAAATTAAACTGACACTTAGAAACATATATTTTTTATTGATTGAGACTTTTTAGTCGAATGAAGTCTAGAGTGGGATTAGAACCCAGGAGAATATGTTGATAGTCCGTGGCTCTCTCCATTAGGCTATGCCTACTATGGCTAGCCAAGGTAGTAATTTAGATCCATTTAACCTATAGATTGATAGAGGTGATAATAATCTACTCACGTGCTGCCATTGCTAAAAATCACACAAAGAAATATAAAGAATGTTTATTTTTATGTATTATCCCTCTGATGAGGATGTGATTAGTATATATGGTATCTTAATGTATGTTTTATGGGATATGTTCCCTGCAATTGATTTAAATGGAGTCTATCCAGCTGACCACAAAATGCATATATGCATATACACCTGCTGCACACCTGCCCCTCATAATGGATGAGAGAGACTGATTGGAGGAGATCCCTCTTAAATAGAGGTGGGTCAAGCACAGGTAGTTACCTTCTGATGAAACCGTTAAAATTCTATAACGGAGAAACGCGTTAAGGACATTCTGCTAAGCGCTTTTGAATACCCCCCACTAGGACTGTGAGACAGACTCCCTTGCTTTCGACCGGGAGGACCAGCAATACTACTACTCACTGCAAAACCTTATAACTGCCTGATTGGGCTCTGGTGAGGAAAAGTCGGCCGGCTCCAGCAGGGGAAATCCAGCGGCGCGCTGCCGTAGCTGGGTGCCGCAGTACATCATCACACCACGCAGTGGTTCTATAAGCTCTGGCATGGGGAAGCCAGACGGCTACAATAGAGAAGACTCCTGAGGTGCACTGCCGCGGTTTGGGGTCTTACAGGTGGACACGCTACGTCCTGTGAGCACAGCGGTAACAGTGAAGAAATAATGACTGCTAGCTACGGCTGTCTTTTGAAGGAAGATACCGATACCATACCCGGGCTGCGCTGAGGTGAGACATAGTTCTCTAAACTGACAATCATTCCTCAGGTGTTAGACACATTACCATCTGGGTGTCATTGGATAAGAGTCTATTCCCCGTAGGGAAAACTAAGTCTGGTCATATTATTTATCTAAAGTTCCACAGTCTGAATAAACCCTTGGATTAAGGGGGAACTTTGCAGCAGCACTTTTATTTTGAAAAACGTTCATAACCTATGAAACTCAAGCGGTACTAATACTTACACCTTGTGGATAAAAAATCTGGAATATAATTATGCGGGACATTAAGTTGTATTCTAGCCACTAAGTGGAAATATAAGGAACCCTGAAGCCAATTATGCAAACAAGTGGCAGCTGGTGATAAGTACAATTTTTTGGACTGACTTGTGTTTCTATCTAATGATAGGTTTTTCTTTGTGCGTAGCAATACCAATTATACTGTTTCAAAAGTTTTTTAGCAGGTTTATGCATATATTGATGCTAGAACTGAATTTTATATATTTTTTAATATGAAATAAAAATCGTTTAAAATCTTTATGCGCTCTCTCACGTAAGTGATTGTTTGGTGTAGAATTTGGTAATACTTCAGAATACTAAATGGGAGCTGCACTTAGATTTTAAGCTGTGTGATCAGTTAAGTAAATTGGATACTGTATAGAAACTAATTAATATTCTGTTTTCAATACATTTGCGCCTGAATCTATATCTACGCACGGACGTGGGGGGAACCACAATTAAGTTGGGCCCTGTATGCCCGTGCGTCTGTATATCTGTATAGTCATGTGTTGACCTTCAGTGTCGACCATCAGTGGTCAACCTAGTGACTATCGACTCAGACATCAGGGAGTGGGTAGTTATTCAGCTGCACTGAATGAATCAATGAATCTGATCCATCTCCACTGAGTCTGCATCAGTCTCAGTCAGTGCAGCTTAGTGACTCATATGTGTCAGCTATTCAGCTACACTGAATGAATCATTAATGAATCTGATGAGTCTCCACTGAGTGAGTACAGTCTCAACTCAGTGTCACAGGAAGTAAGGCACCGCAGCAGCCCTGACACTGAGCAGCATCACACTGCTCCCTCTCAGTGGGTGTCAGCCAGGAGTGCTGTCACCCAATCACTGTGACTGACTGAAAGAAACTACTGGGGGCTGTCTCACCACACCAAACTGTGAGTTACATGAATCATTTGAAATTCTAAATCAGGGGTGGGGGGACTTTCAGTGGCGCACCCAGGGGGGTTTCCGAGTACCCAGAAACCCCCCTCCTCCACCTCCAGCATTTTTTTTTTTAATGCTGCATGAGTATTGTTAATGGCTGTCTAGCGTCCTCTGCAGCCTGCTCTCTTCCTGGTGGCACTTGTAAGTGCTTCATAAAAGTTTACTTTATTTTAATTATAGTACATATATATCCATGTGCAATTTGTGCATACATATATACACTAGAGATGAGCGCCTGAAATTTTTCGGGTTTTGTGTTTTGGTTTTGGGTTCGGTTCCGCGGCCGTGTTTTGGGTTCGAACGCGTTTTGGCAAAACCTAACCAAATTATTTTTGTCGGATTCGGGTGTGTTTTGGATTCGGGTGTTTTTTTCCAAAAACACTAAAAAACAGCTTAAATCATAGAATTTGGGGGTCATTTTGATCCCAAAGTATTATTAACCTCAAAAACCATAATTTACACTCATTTTCAGTCTATTCTGAATACCTCACACCTCACAATATTATTTTTAGTCCTAAAATTTGCACCGAGGTCGCTGTGTGAGTAAGATAAGCGACCCTAGTGGCCGACACAAACACCGGGCCCATCTAGGAGTGGCACTGCAGTGTCACGCAGGATGTCCCTTCCAAAAAACCCTCCCCAAACAGCACATGACGCAAAGAAAAAAAGAGGCGCAATGAGGTAGCTGTGTGAGTAAGATTAGCGACCCTAGTGGCCGACACAAACACCGGGCCCATCTAGGAGTGGCACTGCAGTGTCACGCAGGATGGCCCTTCCAAAAAACCCTCCCCAAACAGCACATGACGCAAAGAAAAAAAGAGGCGCAATGAGGTAGCTGACTGTGTGAGTAAGATTAGCGACCCTAGTGGCCGACACAAACACCGGGCCCATCTAGGAGTGGCACTGCAGTATGTATGTATAAAGAAAGAAAAAAAAAACACGGTTAGGTGGTATATACAATTATGGACGGGCTGCCGAGTGCCGACACAGAGGTAGCCACAGCCGTGAACTACCGCACTGTACTGTGTCTGCTGCTAATATATAGACTGGTTGATAAAGAGATAGTATACTCGTAACTAGTATGTATGTATAAAGAAAGAAAAAAAAACCACGGTTAGGTCACTGGTATATACAATTATGGACGGGCTGCCGAGTGCCGACACAGAGGTAGCCACAGCCGTGAACTACCGCACTGTACACTGGTTGATAAAGAGATAGTAGTATACTCGTAACAACTAGTATGACGACGGTATAAAGAATGAAAAAAAAACCACGGTTAGGTGGTATATAATACAATTATGGTTGGACGGACTGCCTGCCGAGTGCCGACACAGAGGTAGCCACAGCCGTGAACTACCGCACTGTACACTGGTTGATAAAGAGATAGTAGTATACTCGTAACAACTAGTATGACGACGGTATAAAGAATGAAAAAAAAACCACGGTTAGGTGGTATATAATACAATTATGGTTGGACGGACTGCCTGCCGAGTGCCGACACAGAGGTAGCCACAGCCGTGAACTACCGCACTGTACACTGGTTGATAAAGAGATAGTAGTATACTCGTAACAACTAGTATGACGACGGTATAAAGAACGAAAAAAAAACCACGGTTAGGTGGTATATATTATAATACAATTATGGATGGACGGACTGCCTGCCGAGTTCCGACACAGAGGTAGCCACAGCCGTGAACTACCGCACTGTACACTGGTTGATAAAGAGATAGTAGTATACTCGTAACAACTAGTATGACGACGGTATAAAGAACGAAAAAAAAACCACGGTTAGGTGGTATATATTATAATACAATTATGGATGGACGGACTGCCTGCCGAGTTCCGACACAGAGGTAGCCACAGCCGTGAACTACCGCACTGTACACTGGTTGATAAAGAGATAGTAGTATACTCG